>NW_027458708.1:300000-563724 GCF_050624435.1 Tenrec ecaudatus
TATCCTTAGCCTAAGCCTAGGGGTGCCCTAACCTAAGGCTAGGGGAGCCCTAGCCTATGGCTACGGGAGCCCTAGCATTAGCCTAAGCCTAGGGGTGCCCGAACGTAAGGCTATGGAGCCCTAGCCTAAGGCTAGGGGAGCCCTAGCCTTAGCCTAAGCCTAGGGGTGCCCTAACCTAAGGGTAGGGGAGCCCTAGCCTAAGGCTAGGGAGCCCTAGCCTTAGCCTAAGCCTAGGGGAGCCCTAGCCTTAGCCTAAGCCTAAAGGTGCCCTAGCCTAAGGCTAGGTGATCCCTCGCATTGGCCTAAGCCTAGGGGTGCCCTAGCCTAAGGCTAGGGGAGCCCTAACCTAAGGCTAGGGAGCCCTAGCCTTAGCCTAAGCTTAGGGGAGCGCTAGCCTTAGCCTAAGCCTCTGGGTGCCCTAACCTAACGCTAGGGGAGCCCTAGCCTTAGCCTAAGCCTAGGGGTGCCCTAACATAAGGCTATGGAGCCCTAGCCTAAGGCTAGGGGAGCCCTAGCCTTAGCCTAAGCCTACGGGTGCCCTAACCTAAGGCTAGGGGAGCCCTAGCCTAAGTCTAGGGTTTCCCTAGCCTAAGGCTAGGGGAGCCATTGCCTTAACCTAAGCCTAGAGGTACCCTAGCCTAAGGCTAGGGGAGCCCTAGCCCAAGGCTAGAGGAGCCCTAGCCTTAGCCTAAGCCTAGGGGTGCCCTAGCCTAAGGTTAGGGGAACAATAGCCTAAGGCTAGGGGAGCCATAGCCTAAGGCTCGGGGAGCCCTAGCCAAAGCCTAGGGGTGCCCTTACCTAACGCTAGGGGAGCGCTAGCCTAAGCCTAGGAGTGCCCTAGCCTAAGGCTAGGGGAGCCCTAGCTTAAGGCTAGGGGTGCCCTAGCCTAAGGCTAGGGGAGCACTAGCCTAAGGCTAGGGGAGCACTAGCCTTAGGCTAGGGGAGCCCTAGTTAAGGCTAGGGGAGCCCTCTCCTTAGCCTAAACCTAGGTGTGCCCTAGCCTAAGGATACGGGAGCCCTAGCCTTAGCCTAAGCCTAGGGGTGCCCTAGCCTAAGGCTAGGGGAGCCCTAACCTTAGCCTTAGCCTAAGCCTAAAAGTGCCCTAGCCTAAGCCTAGGGGTGCCCTAGCCTAAAGCTAGGGGAGCCCTAACCTAAGGCTAGGGAGCCCTAGCCTTAGCCTAAGCCTAGGGTAACCATAGCCTAAGGTTCGGGTAGCTCTAGCCTAAGGCTCGGGGAGCCCTAGCCTTAGCCTAAGCCTAGGGGAGCCCTAGCCTAAGGCTAGGGGAGCACTAGCCTTAGCCTAAGCCTAGGGGTGCCCTAGCCTAAGGCTAGGGGAGCCCTAGCCTAAGGCTAGGGGAGCCCTAGCCTTAGCCTAATCCTAGGGGTGCCCTAGCCTAAGGCTAGGGGAGCCCTAGCCTTAGCCTAAGGCTAGGGGAGCCCTAGCCTTAGCCTAAGCCTAAAAGTGCCCTAGCCTAAGGCTAGGGGAGCGCTAGCCTTAGCCTAAGCCTAGGGGTGCCCTAACCTAAGGCTAGGGGAGCCCTAGCCTAAGGCTAGGGGAGCCCTAGCCTTAGCCTAAACCTAGGGGTGCCCTAGCCTAAGGCTAGGGGAGCCCTAACCTAAGGCTAGGGAGCCCTAGCCTTAGCCAAAGGCTAGGGGAGCCCTAGCCTAAGGGTAGGGGAGCCCCAGCCTAAGGCTAGGGGAACCTAGCCTTAGCCTAAGCCTAAAAGTGCCCTAGCCTAAGGCTAGGTGAGCGCTAGCCTTAGGCTAAGTAAAGGGGTTCCCTAACCTAAGGCTAGAAAAGCCCTAGCCTAAGGCTACGGGAGCTCTAACCTAAGGCTAGGGGAGCACTAGCCTTAGCCTAAGCCTAGGGGTGCCCGAAACTCAGGCTAGGGGAGCCCTAGCCTTAGCCTAAGCCTAAAAATGCCCTAGCCTAAGGCTAGGGGAGCGCTATCCTTAGCCTAAGCCTAGGGGTGCCCTAACCTAAGGCTAGGGGAGCCCTAGCCTATGGCTACGGGAGCCCTAGCATTAGCCTAAGCCTAGGGGTGCCCGAACGTAAGGCTATGGAGCCCTAGCCTAAGGCTAGGGGAGCCCTAGCCTTAGCCTAAGCCTAGGGGTGCCCTAACCTAAGGGTAGGGGAGCCCTAGCCTAAGGCTAGGGGAACCTAGCCTTAGCCTAAGCCTAGGGATGCCCTCGCCTAAGGCTAGGGGAGCCCTAGCCCAAGGCTAGGGGAGCCCTAACCTAAGGCTAGGGAGCCCTAGCCTTAGCCTAAGCCTAGGGTAACCATAGCCTAAGGTTCGGGTAGCTCTAGCCTAAGGCTCGGGGAGCCCTAGCCTTAGCCTAAGCCTAGGGGAGCCCTAGCCTAAGGCTAGGGGAGCACTAGCCTTAGCCTAAGCCTAGGGGTGCCCTAGCCTAAGGCTAGGGGAGCCCTAGCCTAAGGCTAGGGGAGCCCTAGCCTTAGCCTAATCCTAGGGGTGCCCTAGCCTAAGGCTAGGGGAGCCCTAGCCTTAGCCTAAGGCTAGGGGAGCCCTAGCCTTAGCCTAAGCCTAAAAGTGCCCTAGCCTAAGGCTAGGGGAGCGCTAGCCTTAGCCTAAGCCTAGGGGTGCCCTAACCTAAGGCTAGGGGAGCCCTAGCCTAAGGCTAGGGGAGCCCTAGCCTTAGCCTAAACCTAGGGGTGCCCTAGCCTAAGGCTAGGGGAGCCCTAACCTAAGGCTAGGGAGCCCTAGCCTTAGCCAAAGGCTAGGGGAGCCCTAGCCTAAGGGTAGGGGAGCCCCAGCCTAAGGCTAGGGGAACCTAGCCTTAGCCTAAGCCTAAAAGTGCCCTAGCCTAAGGCTAGGTGAGCGCTAGCCTTAGGCTAAGTAAAGGGGTTCCCTAACCTAAGGCTAGAAAAGCCCTAGCCTAAGGCTACGGGAGCTCTAACCTAAGGCTAGGGGAGCACTAGCCTTAGCCTAAGCCTAGGGGTGCCCAAAACTCAGGCTAGGGGAGCCCTAGCCTTAGCCTAAGCCTAAAAATGCCCTAGCCTAAGGCTAGGGGAGCGCTATCCTTAGCCTAAGCCTAGGGGTGCCCTAACCTAAGGCTAGGGGAGCCCTAGCCTATGGCTACGGGAGCCCTAGCATTAGCCTAAGCCTAGGGGTGCCCGAACGTAAGGCTATGGAGCCCTAGCCTAAGGCTAGGGGAGCCCTAGCCTTAGCCTAAGCCTAGGGGTGCCCTAACCTAAGGGTAGGGGAGCCCTAGCCTAAGGCTAGGGGAACCTAGCCTTAGCCTAAGCCTAGGGGTGCCCTCGCCTAAGGCTAGGGGAGCCCTAGCCCAAGGCTAGGGGAGGCCTAGCCTAAGGCTAGGTGAGCCCTTGCCTAAGGTTAGGGAGCCGCAGCCTTAGCTTAAGCCTAGGGATGCCCTAGCCTAAGGCTAGGGGTGCACTAGCCTAAGGCTAGGGGAGCCCTAGCCTTTGCCTAAGCCTAGGGGTGCCACAGCCTAAGTTTAGGGGAACACTAGCCTAAGGCTAGGGGAGCCATAGCCTAAGGTTCGGGGGGGCCGTAGCCTAAGGCTCGTGGAGCCCTAGCCTAAGCCTAGGGGTGCCCTTACCTAAGGCTATGGGAGCGCTAGCCTAAGCCTAGGAGTGCCCTAGCCAAAGACTAGGGGAGCCCTAGCTTAAGGCTAGGGGTACCCTAGCTGAAGGCTAGGGGAGCACTAGCCTAAGGCTAGGGGGCCCTAGCCTTAGCCTAAGCCTAGGGGTGCCCTAGCCTAAGGCTAGGGGAGCACCAGCCTAAGGCTAGGGGAACCCGAGTCTAAGGCTTGGGGGAGCCCTAGCCTAAGCCTAGGGGTGCCCTAGCCTAAGCCTAGGGGTGCCCTTACCTAAGGCTATGGGAGCGCTAGCCTAAGCCTAGGAGTGCCCTAGCCAAAGACTAGGGGAGCCCTAGCTTAAGGCTAGGGGTACCCTAGCTGAAGGCTAGGGGAGCACGAGCCTAAGGCTAGGGGTGCCCGAGCCTACAGCTAGGGGAGCCCAAGCCTAAGGCTAGGGTAGCCCTAGCCTAAGGCTTGGGGAGTCCTAACCTTAGCCTAAGCCTAGGGGTGCCGTAGCCTAAGGTTAGGGGAGCCCTAGCCTTAGCCTAAGCCTAAAATTGCCCTAGACTAAGGCTAGGGGAGCGCTAGCCTTATCCTAAGCCTAAGGGTGCCATAGCCTAAGGCTAGGGGAGCCCTAGCCTTAGCCTAAGCCTAAAATTGCCCTAGACTAAGGCTAGGGGAGCGCTAGCCTTATCCTAAGCCTAGGGGTGCCATAGCCGAAGGCTAGGGGAGCCCTAACCTAAGTCTAGGGCTGCCCTAGCCTTAGCCTAAGCCTAGGGGTGCCCTAGCCTAAGGTTAGGGGAGCCCTAGCCTAAGGTTAGGGGAGCCTTAGCCTAAGACTAGGGGAGCCCTAGCCTTAGCCTAAGCCTAGGGGTGCCCTAACCTAAGGCTAGAAAAGCCCTAGACTAAGGCTAGGGGAGCCTTAGCCTAAGGCTAGGGGAGCCCTAGCCTTAGCCTAAGCCTAGGGGTGCCCTAGCCTAAGGCTTGAGGAGCCCTAGCATTAGCCTAAGCCTAGGGGTGCCCTAGCCTAAGGCTAAGTAAAGGGGTTCCCTAACCTAAGGCTAGAAAACCCTAGCCTAAGGCTACGGGAGCTCTAACCTAAGGCTAGGGGAGCACTAGCCTTAGCCTAAGCCTAGGGGTGCCCGAAACTCAGGCTAGGGGAGCCCTAGCCTTAGCCTAAGCCTAAAAATGCCCTAACCTAAGGCTAGGGGAGCCCTAGCCTAAGGCTACGGGAGCCCTACCCCTAGACTAAGCCTAGGGGTGCCCGAACGTAAGGCTATGGAGCCCTAGCCTAAGGCTAGGGGAGCCCTAGCCTTAGCCTAAGCTTAGGGGTGCCCTAGCTTAAGGCTAGGGGAGCCCTAGCCTAAGGCTAAAGGAGCCCTACCCTTAGCCTAAGCCTAGGTGGGCCCTAGCCTAAGGGTAGGGGAGCCCTAACCTAAGGCTAGGGAGCCCTAGCCTTAGCCTAAGCCAAGGGGAGCCCTAGCCTTAGCCTAAGCCTAAAGGTGACCTAGCCTAAGGCTAGGGCATCCCTCGCATTGGCCTAAGCCTAGGGGTGCCCTAGCCTAAGGCTAGGGGAGCCCTAACCTAAGGCTAGGGAGCCCTAGCCTTAGCCTAAGCTTAGGGGAGCGCTAGCCTTAGCCTAAGCCTCTGGGTGCACTAACTTAACGCTAGGGGAGCCCTAGCCTTAGCCTAAGCCTACGGTGCCCTAACCTAAGGCTAGGGGAGCCCTAGCCTAAGTCTAGGGTTTCCCTAGCCTAAGGCTAGGGGAGCCATTGCCTTAACCTAAGCCTTGGGGTGCCCTAGCCTACGGCTAGGTGAGCCCTAGCCTAAGGCTAGGGAAGCCCTAGCCTTAGCCTAAGCCTAGAGGTACCCTAGCCTAAGGCTAGGGGAGCCCTAGCCCAAGGCTAGGGGAGCCCTAGCCTTAGCCTAAGCCTAGGGGTGCCCTAGCCTATGGCTAGGGGAGCCCTAGCCTTAGCCTAAGCCTAGGGGTGCCCTAGCCTAAGGTTAGGGGAACACTAGCCTAAGGCTAGGGGAGCCATAGCCTAAGGCTCAGGGAGCCCTAGCCTAAGCCTAGGGGTGCCCTTACCTAACGCTAGGGGAGCGCTAGCCTAAGCCTAGGAGTGCCCTAGCCTAAGGCTAGGGGAGCCCTAGCTTAAGGCTAGGGGAGCACTAGCCTTAGGCTAGGGGAGCCCTAGTTAAGGCTAGGGGAGCCCTCTCCTTAGCCTAAACCTAGGGGTGCCTTAGCCTAAGGCTAGGGGAACCCTAGCTTAAGGCTAGGGGTGCCCTAGCCAAAGGCTAGGGGAGCACTAGCCTTAGGCTAGGGGAGCCCTAGTTAAGGCAAGGGGAGCCCTCTCCTTAGCCTAAACCTAGGGGTGCCCTAGCCTAAAGCTAGGGAATCCCTAGCCTAAGGTTAGGGGAGCCCTAGCATAAGGCTAGGGGAGCCCTAGCATAAGGCTAGGGGAGCCCTAGCCTAAGGCTAGGGGAGTCCTAGGCTTAGCCTAAGCCTTGGGGTGCCCTAGCCTAAGGCTAGGGGAGCCCTAACCTAAGGCTAGGAGAGCCCTAGTCTTAGCCTAAGCCTGGGGGTTCCCTAGCCTAAGGCTAGGTGTGCCCTAGCCTAAGGCTAGGGGAGCCCTAGCCTTAGCCTAGGGGTGCCCTAGCCTAAGGCTAGGGGAGCCCTAGCCTTAGCCTTAGCCTAAGCCTAAAAGTGCCCTAGCCTAAGCCTAGGGGTGCCCTAGCCTAAAGCTAGGGGAGCCCTAACCTAAGGCTAGGGAGCCCTAGCCTTAGCCTAAGCCTAGGGTAACCATAGCCTAAGGTTCGGGTAGCCCTAGCCTAAGGCTCGGGGAGCCCTAGCATTAGCCTAAGCCTAGGGGAGCCCTAGCCTAAGGCTAGGGGAGCACTAGCCTTAGCCTAAGCCTAGGGGTGCCCTAGCCTAAGGCTAGCGGAGCCCTGGCCTAAGGCTAGGGGAGCCCTAGCCTTAGGCTAGGGGAGCCCTAGCCTTAGCCTAATCCTAGGGGTGCCCTAGCCTAAGGCTAGGGGAGCCCTAGCCATAGCCTAAGCCTAAAAGTGCCCTAGCCTAAGGCTAGGGGAGCGCTAGCCTTAGCCTAAGCCTAGGGGTGCCCTAACCTAAGGCTAGGGGAGCCCTAGCCTAAGGCTAGGGGAGCCCTAGCCTTAGCCTAAACCTAGGGGTGCCCTAGCCTAAGGCTAGGGGAGCCCTAATCTAAGGCTAGGGAGCCCTAGCCTTAGCCAAAGGCTAGGGGAGCCCTAGCCTAAGGGTAGGGGAGCCCTAGCCTAAGGCTAGGGGAACCTAGCCTTAGCCTAAGCCTAAAAGTGCCCTAGCCTAAGTCTAGGGGAGCGCTAGCCTTAGGCTAAGTAAAGGGGTTCCCTAACCTAAGGCTAGGGGAGCCCTAGCCTAAGGCTAGGGGAGCCCTAGCCTTAGCCTAAGCCTGGGGGTGCCCTAACCTAAGGGTAGGGGAGCCCTAGCCTAAGGCTAGGGGAACCTAGCCTTAGCCTAAGCCTAGGGGTGCCCTCGCCTAAGGCTTGGGGAGCCCTAGCCCAAGGCTAGGGGAGCCCTATCCTAAGGCTAGGTGAGCCCTTGCCTAAGGTTAGGGAGCCCCAGCCTTAGCCTAAGCCTAGGGATGCCCTAGCCTAAGGCTAGGGGTGCACTAGCCTAAGGCTAGGGGAGCCCTAGCCTTTGCCTAAGCCTAGGGGTGCCACAGCCTAAGTTTAGGGGAACACTAGCCTAAGGCTAGGGGAGCCATAGCCTAAGGTTCGGGGAGCCGTAGCCTAAGGCTCGTGGAGCCCTAGCCTAAGCCTAGGGGTGCCCTTACCTAAGGCTAGGGGAGCGCTAGCCTAAGCCTAGGAGTGCCCTAGCCAAAGACTAGGGGAGCACTAGCTTAAGGCTAGGGGTACCCTAGCTGAAGGCTAGGGGAGCACTAGCCTAAGGCTAGGGGGCCCTAGCCTTAGCCTAAGCCTAGGGGTGCCCTAGCCTAAGGCTAGGGGAGCCCTAGCTTTAGCCAAAGCCTTGGGGTGCCCTAGCCTAAGGCTAGGGGAGCCCTAGCCTTAGCCTAAGCCTAGGGGTGCCCTAGCCTAAGGCTAGGGGAGCCCTAGCCTAAGGCTAGGGGAGCTTACCGTTAGGCTAAGCCTAGGTGGGCCCTAGCCTAAGGGTAGGGGAGCCCTAACCTAAGTCTAGGGAGCCCTAGCCTTAGCCTAAGCCTAGGGGAGCCCTAGCCTTAGCCTAAGCCTAAAGGTGCCCTAGACTGAGGCTAGGGGATCCCTAGCATTGGCCTAAGCCTAGGGGTGCCCTAACTTAAGGCTAGTGGAGCCCTACCCTAAGGCAAGTGGAGCCCTAGCCTTAGCCTAAGCCTAGGGGTGTCCTAGCCTAAGGCTAGGGGAGCCCTAGCCTAATTCTAGGGGAGCCATAGCCTAAGGCTAAGGGAGCCAGAACCTTAGCCTAAGCCTAGGGTTGCCCTACCTTAAGGCTAGGGGAGCCCTGGATTAAGCCTAGGGCTGCCCTGGCCTAAGGCTAGGGGAGCCCTAGCGTGACGCTAGGGGAGCCCTAGCTTAAGTCTAGAGAAGCCCTAACCTAAACATATGGGTGCCCTTGCCTAAGGCTAGGGGAGCCCTAGCCTAAGGTTAGGGTAGCCCTAGCCTAAGCCAAGGGGTGCCCTAGCCTAAGGTTAGGAGAGCCTTAGCCTAAGGCTAGGGGAGCCCTAGCCTTAGCCTAAGCCTAGGGGTGCCCTAGCCTAAGCCTAGGGGTGCCCTAGCCTAAGGCTAGGGGAGCCCTAGCCTAAGGCTAGAGGAGCCCTGGCCTAAGCCTAGTGGTGCCCTGGTCTAAGGCTAGGGGAGCCCTAGCATAACGCTGGGGGAGCCCTTGCCTAAGTCTAGGGGAGCCCTAGCCTAAGGCTAGGTGTGCCCGAGCCCACGGCTAGGGGAGCACGAGCCTAAGGCTAGTGGAGCCCGAGTCCTTGGCTAGGGGAACCCTAGCCTAAGCCTAGGGTTGCCCTAGCCAAAGGCTAGGGGTGCCCGAGGCTAAGGCTAGGAGAGCACCAGCCTAAGGCTAGGGGAACCCGAGTCTAAGGCTTGGGGGAGCCCTAGCCTAAGCCTAGGGGTGACCTAGCCTAAGGAGAGGGGAGCCATAGCCTTAGCCTAAGCCTAGGGGTTCCCTAGCATAAGCCTAGGGGTGCCCTAGCCTAAGCCTAGGGGTGCCCTAACATAAGGCTAGGGGAGCCTTAGCGTACGGCTAGGGGAGCACGAGCCTAAGGCTAGGGGTGCCCGAGCCTACAGCTAGGGGAGCCCAAGCCTAAGGCTAGGGTAGCCCTAGCCTAAGGCTTGGGGAGTCCTAACCTTAGCCTAAGCCTAGGGGTGCCCTAGCCTAAGGTTAGGGGAGCCCTAGCCTTAGCCTAAGCCTAAAATTGCCCTAGACTAAGGCTAGGGGAGCGCTAGCCTTAGCCTAAGCCTAGGGGTGCCCTAACCTAAGGCTAGGGGATCCCTAGCCTAAGGCTAGGGGAGCCCTAGCCTAAGGCTAGGGGAGCCCTTGCCTTAACCTAAGCCTAGGGGTGCCCGACGTAAGGCTATGGAGCCCTAGCCTAAGGCTAGGGGAGACCTAGCCTTAGCCTAAGCCTAGCGGTGCCCAAACCTAAGGCTAGGGGAGCCCTAGCCCAAGGCTAGGGGAGCCCTATCATAAGGCTAGGGGAGCCCTAGCCTAAGGTTAGGTTAGTCCTAGACTTAGCCTAAGCCTAGTGGTGCCCTAGCCTAAGGCTAGGCGACCCCTAACCTACGGCTAGGGGATCCCTAGCCTTAGCCTAAGCCTAGGGGTGCCCTACCCTAAGGCTAGGGGAGCCCTAACCTAAGGCTAGGGTGCCCTAGCCTTAGCTAAGTTTAGGGGAGTGCTAGCCTTAGCCTAAGCCTAGGGGTGCCCTAACCTAACGCTAGGGGAGCCCTAGCCTTAGCCTAAGCCTAGGGGTGCCCTAACATAAGGCTATGGAGCCCTAGCCTAAGGCTAGGGGAGCCCTAGCCTTAGCCTAAGCCTAGGGGTGCCCTAACCTAAGGCTAGGGGAGCCCTAGCCTAAGTCTAGGGTTTCCCTAGCCTAAGGCTAGGGGAGCCATTGCCTTAACCTAAGCCTTGGGGTGCCCTACCTAAGGCTAGGTGAGCCGTAGCCTAAGGCTAGGGGAGCCCTAGCCTTAGCCTAAGCCTAGAGGTGCCGTAGCCTAAGGCTAGAGGAGCCCTAGCCCAAGGCTAGGGGAGCCCTAGCCCAAGGATAGGGGAGCCCTAGCCTTAGCCTAAGCCTAGGGGTGCCCTAGCCTAAGGCTAGGGGAGCACTAGCCTATGCCTAGGGGAGCCGTAGCCTTAGCCTAAGCCTAGTGGTGCCCTAGCCTAAGGTTAGGGGAACACTAGCCTAAGGCTAGGGGAGCCATAGCCTAAGGTTCGGGGAGCCCTAGCCTAAGCCTAGGGGTGCCCTTACCTAATGCTAGGGGAGCGCTAGCCTAAGCCTAGGAGTGCCCTAGCCTAAGGCTAGGGGAGCCCTAGCTTAAGGCTAGGGGTGCCCTAGCCTAAAGGGTAGGGGAGTACTACCCTAAGGCTAGGGGAGCACTAGCCTTAGGCTAGGGGAGCCCTAGTTAAGGCTAGGGGAGCCCTCTCCTTAGCCTAAACCTAGGGGTGCCCTAGCCTAAGGCTAGGGGAGCCCTAGCCTTAGCCTAACCCTAGGGGTGCCCTAGCCTAAAGCTAGGGAATCCCTAGCCTAAGGCTAGAGGAGCCTTAGCCTAAGGCTAGGGGACCCCTTGCATAAGGCTAGGTGTGCCCTAGCCTAAGGTTAGGGGAGCCCTAGCATAAGGCTAGAGGAGCCCTAGCCTAAGGCTAGGGGAGTCCTAGGCTTAGCCTATGCCTAGGGGTGCCCTAGCCTAAGGCTCGGGGAGCCCTAACCTAAGGCTAGGAGAGCCCTAGTCTTAGCCTAAGCCTAGGGGTTCCCTAGCCTAAGGCTAGGTGTGCCCTAGCCTAAGGCTAGGGGATCCCTAGCCTAAGGCTAGGGGAGCCCTAGCCTTAGCCTAAGCCTAGGGGTGCCCTAGCCTAAGGCTAGGGGAGCCCTACCCTTAGCCTTAGCCTAAGCCTAAAAGTGCCCTAGCCTAAGCCTAGGGGTGCCCTAGCCTAAAGCTAGGGGAGCCCTAACCTAAGGCTAGGGAGCCCTAGCCTTAGCCTAAGCCTAGGGTAACCATAGCCTAAGGTTCGGGTAGCCCTAGCCTAAGGCTCGGGGAGCCCTAGCCTTAGCCTAAGCCTAGGGGTGCCCTAGCCTAAGGCTAGGGGAGCCCTAGCCTAAGGCTAGGGGAGCCCTAGCCTAAGGCTTGGGGAGCCCTAGCCTTAGCCTAAGCCTAGGGGTGCCCTAGCCTAAGGCTAGGGGAGCACTAGCCTAAGGCTAGCGGAGCCCTAACCTTAGCCTAAGCCTAGGGGTGCCCTAGCCTAAGGTTAGGGGAACACTAGCCTAAGGTTAGGGGAGCCATAGCCTAAGGTTCGGGGAGCCCTAGCCTAAGGCTCGGGGAGCCTTAGCCTAAGCCTAGGGGTGCCCTTACGTAACGCTAGTGGAGCGCTAGCCTAAGCCTAGGAGTGCCCTAGCCTAAGGCGAGGGGAGCCCTAGCCTTAGCCTACGCTTCGGGGTGCCCTAGCTTAAGGCTAGGGGAGCCCTAGCCTTAGCCTAAACCTAAAAGTGCCTTAGCCTAAGGCTAGGGGAGCGCTAGCCTTAGCCTAAGCCTAGGGGTGCCCTACCTAAGGCTAGGGGAGCCCTAGTCTAAGGCTAGGGGAGCCCTAGATTTAGCCTAAGCCTAGGGCTGCCCTAGCCTAATTCTAGGGGAGCACTAGCCTTAGCCTAAGCCTATAGGTGCCCTAGCCTAAGGCTAGGGGAGCCCTAGCCTAAGGCTAGCGGAGCCCTAGCCTTAGCCTAAGCCTAGGGGTGCCCTAGCCTAAGGCTAGGGGAGCCCTAGCCTAAGGGTTGGGGAGCCCTAGCCTAAGGGTAGGGGAGCCCTAGCCTAAGGCTAGGGGAGCGCTAGCCTTAGCCTAAGCCTAGGGGTGACCCAACCTAAGGGTAGAAAAGCCCTAGCCTAAGGCTAGGGGAGCCCTGGCCTAAGGCTAGGGGAGCCCTAGACTTAGCCTATGCCTAGGAATGCCCTAGCCTAAGGCTAGGGGAGCGCTAGCCTAAGCCTAAGCCTAGGGGTGCCCGAAAATAAGGCTATGGGAGCCGATGCCTTAGCCTAAGCCTAGGGGTGCCCTAGCCTAAGGCTAGGGGAGCACTAGGCTAAGGCTAGGGGAGCCCTAGCCTTAGACTAAGCCTAGGTGTGCACTAGCCTAAGTCTAGGGGAGCCCTAGCCTTAGCCTAAGCCTAAAAGTGCCCTAGCCTAAGGCTAGGGGAGCCCTAGCCTAAGGCTAGGTGTGCCCTAGTCTAAAGATAGGGGACCACTAGCATAAGGCTAGGGGAGCCCTACCTAGGGCTAGGGGAGTCCTAGACTTAGCCTAAGCCTAGGGGTGCCCTAGACTAAGGCTAGGGGAGCCCTAACGGAAGGGTAGGGGAGCCCTAGACTTAGCCTAAGCCTAGGGGTGCCCTAGCCTAAGGCTAGGGGAGCACAAGGCTAAGGCTACGGGCGCCCTAGACTTAGCCTAAGACTAGGGGTGCCCTAGCCTAAGGCTAGGGGAACCCTAGCCTTAGCCTAAGCCTAAAAGTGCCCTAGCCTAAGGCTAGGGGAGCCCTAGCCTAAGGCTAGGTGTGCCCTAGCCTAATGTTAGGTGCCCCTAACCTAAGGCTAGGGGAGCCCTAGCCTTAGCCTAATCCTAGGGGTTTCCAACCTAAGGCTAGGGGAGCCCTAGCCTAAGGCTAGGGGAGCCCTAGCCTTAGCCTAAGCCTAGGGGTGCCCTAGCCTAAGGCTAGGCGAGCCCTAGCCTTAGCCTAAGCCTAAAAGTGCCCTAACCTAAGGCTAGGGGAGCCCTAGCCTAAAGCTAGGGGAGCCCTAGCCTAAGGCTAGGGGAGCCCTAGCATAAGGCTAGGGGAGTCCTAGGCTTAGCCTAAGCCTAGGGGTGCCCTAGCCTAAGGCTAGTGGAGCCCTAACCTAAGCCTAGGGGAGCCATAGCCTTAGCCTAAGCCTAGGGGTGCCCTAGCCTAAGCCTAGTGTTACCCTAGCCTAAGCCTAGGGGTGCCCTAACCTAAGCCTAGGGGTGCCAGAGCCTAAGCCTAGGGGTGCCCTAGCCTAAGCCTAGGGGAGTCCTAGCCTTAGCCTAAGCCTACGGGTGCCGTAGCCTAAGCCTAGTGGTGCTGAGCCTAAGCCTAGGTGAGCCCTAGCCTCAGGCTAGGGGAGCCCTAGCCTTAGATTAAGCCTAGGGGTGCCCTAGCCTAAACCTAAGGGTGCCCTAGCCTGAGCCTAGGGGTGCCCTAGCCTGAGCCTACGGGTGCCCTAGCCTTAGGCTAGGGGATCCCTAGCCTTAGCCTAAGCCTAGGGGTGGCCTAACCTAAGACTATGGGTCCCATAGCCTAAGCCTAGGGGTGCCCTAGCCTAAGCCTAGGTGTGCCCTAGCCTAAGCCTAGGGGTGCCCTAGCCTAAGCCTAGGGGTGCCCTAACCTAAGCCTAGGGGAGCCCTAGCCTAATCCTAGTGGAGTCCTAGCCTTAGCCTAAGCCTACGGGTGCCCTAGCCTAAGCCTAGGGGTGCTGAGCCTAAGCCTAGGTGAGCCCTAGCCTCAGGCTAGGGGAGCCCTAGCCTTAGCCTAAGCCTAGGGGTGCCCTAGCCTAAACCTAAGGTTGCCCTACCCTGAGCCTAGGGGAGCCCTAGCCTGAGCCTACGGGTGCCCTAGCCTTAGGCTAGGGGAGCCCTAGCCTTAGCCTAAGCCTAGGGGTGGCCTAGCCTAAGCCTATGGGTCCCATAGCCTAAGCCTAGGGGTGCCCTAGCCTAAGCCTAGGTGTGCCCTAGCCTAAGCCTAGGGGTGCCCAGCCTAAGCCTAGGGGTGCCCTAGCCTAAGTCTAGGGGTGCCCTAGCCTGAGCCTACGGTTGCCCTAGCATAAGGTTAGGGGAGCCCTAGCCTTAGTCTAGCCTAGGATTGCCCTAGCCTAAGCCTAGGGGTGCCATAGCCTGAGTCTAGGGGTGCCCTAACCTGAGGCTCTCGGAGCCGTAGCCTTATCCTAAGCCTAGTGGTGCCCTAGCCTAAGCCTAGGGGTGCCCTAGCCTAATCCTAGGGGTGTCCTAGCCATAGGCTAGGGGAGCCTTTGCCTTAGCCTATGCCTAGGGGTGCCCTAGGCTAAGCCTAGGTGTGCCCTAGCCTAAGCCTAGGGGTGCCCTAGCCTAAGCCTAGGGGTGCTCTAGCCTTAAGCATGGGGAGCCTAGCTTTAGCATATGCCTAGGGGTGCCCTAGCCTAAGCCTTGGGGTGCCCTAGCCTGAGGCTAGGGGAGCCCAAACCTTAGCCTAAGCCTAGGGGTGCCCTAGCCTAAGCCTAGGGGTGCCCTAGCCTGGGCCTAGGGGTGCCATAGCCTGAGCCTATGGGTGCCCTAGCCTGAGGCTAGGGGAGCCCTAATGTTAGTCTAGCCTAGGATTGCCCTAGACTAAGCCTAGGGGTGCCATAGCCTGAGTCTAGGGGTGAACTAGCCTGAGGCAAGAGGAGCCACAGTCTTAGCCTAAGCCTAGGGGAGCCCTACCCTAAGCTTAGGGGTGCCCTAGCCTAAGCCTAGGGGTGCCCTAACCTTAGGCTAGGGTAGCCCTAGCCTAAGCCTAGGGGTGTCCTAGCCTAAGCCTAGGGGTGCACTAGCCTAAGCCTAGGGGTGCTCTAGCCTAAGCTTAGGGGTGCAATAGCCTGAGTCTAGGGGTGCACTAGCCTGAGGCTAGGGGAGCCGTAGTCTTAGCCTAAGCATAGGGGAGCCCTAGCTTAAGCCAAGCGGTGTCCTAGCCTAAGCCTACGGGTGCACTAGCCTAAGCCTAGCGGTGCCCTAGCCTTAGTCTAGGGGAGCCCTAGCCTTTTCCTAAGCCTTGGGGTGCCCTAGCCTAAGCCTCGGGGTGCCCTAGCCTGAGCCGGGGGGTGCCGTAGCTTTAGGCTAGGGGAGCCCTAGCCTTAGCCTAAGCCTAGGGGTGCCCTAGCCTAAACCTAAGGGTGCCCTACCCTGAGCCTAGGGGTGCCCTAGCCTGAGCCTACGGGTGCCCTAGCCTTAGGCTAGGGGAGCCCTAGCCTTAGCCTAAGCCTAGGGGTGGCCTAGCCTAAGCCTATGGGTCCCATAGCCTAAGCCTAGGGGTGCCCTAGCCTAAGCCTATGTGTGCCCTAGCCTAAGCCTAGGGGTGCCCTAGCCTAAGCCTAGGGGTGCCCTAGCCTAAGCCTAAGGGTGCCCTAGCCTGAGCCTACGGTTGCCCTAGCATAAGGTTAGGGGAGCCCTAGCCTTAGTCTAGCCTAGGATTGCCCTAGCCTAAGCCTAGGGGTGCCATAGCCTGAGTCTAGGGGTGCCCTAACCTGAGGCTCTCGGAGACGTAGCCTTATCCTAAGCCTAGTGGTGCCCTAGCCTAAGCCTAGGGGTGCCCTAGCCCAAGCCTAGGAATGCCCTAGCCTAAGCCTAGGGGTGCCCTATCCTAAGGCTAGGAGAGCCCTTGCCTAAGCCAAGGGGTTCCCTAGCCTAAGTTTAGGGGTGCCTTTGCCTAAGCCTAGGGGTGCCCTAGCCTAATCCTAGGGGTGTCCTAGCCATAGGCTAGGGGAGCCTTTGCCTTAGCCTATGCCTAGGGGTGCCCTAGGCTAAGCCTAGGGGTGCCCTAGCCTAAGCCTAGGGGTGCCCTAGCCTAAGCCTAGGGGTACTCTAGCCTTAAGGATGGGGAGCCTAGCTTTAGCCTTAGCCTAGGGGTGCCCTAGCCTAAGCCTAGGGGTGCCCTAGCCTAAGCCTTGGGGTCCCCTAGCCTAAGCCTAGGGGTGCCCTAGCCTAAGCATAGGGGTGCTCTAGCCTAAGCTTAGGGGTGCAATAGCCTGAGTCTAGGGGTGCACTAGCCTGAGGCTAGGGGAGCCGTAGCCTTAGCCTAAGCATAGGGGAGCCCTAGCTTAAGCCAAGGGGTGTCCTAGCCTAAGCCTACGGGTGCCCTAGCCTAAGCCTAGCGGTGCCCTAGCCTTAGGCTAGGGGAGCCCTAGCCTTTTCCTAAGCCTAGGGGTGCCCTAGCCTAAGCCTCGGGGTGCCCTAGCCTGAGCCGGGGGGTGCCGTAGCTTTAGGCTCTGGGAGCCCTAGCCTTAGCCTAAGCCTAGGGGTGCCGTAGTCTAAGCCTAGGGTGCCCTATCCTGAGCCTAGGGGAGCCCTACCTTAGCCTAAGCATAGGATTGCCCTAGCCTAAGCTTAGGGGTGCCCTAGCCTGAGTCTAGGGGTGCCCTAGCCTGAGGCTAGGGGAGCCATTGCCTTAGCCTAATTCTAGGGGTGCCCTAGCCTAAGCCTAGAGGTGCCCTAGCCTAAGCATAGGGGTGCCCCAGCCCAAGCCTATGGGTGCCCTAGCCGTAGGCTAGGGAGCCCTAGACTTAGCCTAAACCTAGGGCTGACCTAGCCTAAGCCTAGGGGTGCCCTAGCCTAAGCCTAGGGGTTCCCTAGCCTAAGCCTAGGGGTGCCTTAGCCTAAGACTAGGGGTGCCCTAGCCTGAGGCTAGGAGAGCCATAGCCTTAGCCTAAGCCTAGGGGTGCCCTAGCCAAAGCCTAGGGGTGCCCTAGCCTAAGCCTAGGGGTGCCCGAGCCTAAACCTAAGCCTAGGGGTGCCCTAGCCTAAGGCTAGGGGTGCCCTAGCCTAAGCCTACGGGTGCCCTAGCGTAAGCCTAGGAGTGCCCTAGCCTTAGGCTAGGAGATCCCTAGCCTTAGCCTAAGCCTAGGGGTGCCCTAGCTTAAACCTAGGGTTGCCGTAGCCTAAGCTTAGGGGTGCCCTAGTCTTAGGCTAGGGGAGCCCTAGCCTTAGCCTAAGCCTAAGGGTGCCTTCGCCTAAGCCTAGAGGTGCCCTAGCCTTAGGCTAGGGGAGCCCAAGCCTTAGCCTAAGCCTAGGGGGCCCTAGCCTCAGCTTAAGGGTGCCCTAAGCTCAGCCTTGGGGTGCCCTAGCCTAAGCTTAGGGGTGCCCTAACCTAATCCTAGGGGTGCCCTAGCCTAAGCCTAGTGGTGCCTTAGCCTAAGCCTAGGGGGCCCTAGCCTCAGCTTAAGGGTGCCCTAGCCTAAGCCTAGTGGTGCCTTGGCCTGAGCCTAGGGGTGCCCTAGCTTGAGCCTAGGGGTGCCCTAGCCTTAGGCTAGGGGATCCCTAGCCTTAGCTTAAGCCTAGGGGTGCCCTAGCCTAAGCTTAGGGGTGCCCTAGCCTAAGCCTAGGGGTGCCCTTGCCTAAGCCTAGGGGTTCCCTAGCCTAAGCCTAGGGGTTCCCTAGCCTAAGTCTAGGGGTGCCTTTGCCTAAGCCTAGGGGTGCCCTAGCCTAAGCCTTGGGGTGCCCTAGCCTGAGGCTAGGGGAGCTCAAGCCTTAGCCTAAGCATAGGGGTGCCCTAGCCTAAGCCTAGGGGTACCCTTGCCTAAGCCTAGGGGTTCCCTAGCCTAAGTCTAGGGGTGCCTTTGCCTAAGCCTAGGGGTGCCCTAGCCTAAGCCTTGGGGTGCCCTAGCCTGAGGCTAGGGGAGCCCAAGCCTTAGCCTAAGCCTAGGGGTGCCCTAGCCTGAGCCTACGGGTGCCCTAGCCTGAGGCTAGGGGAGCCCTAATGTTAGTCTAGCCTAGGATTGCCCTAGCCTAAGCCTAGGGTTGCCATAGCCTGAGTCTAGGGGTGAACTAGCCTGAGGCAAGAGGAGCCACAATCTTAGCCTAAGCCTAGGGCAGCTCTAGCCTAAGCTTAGGGGTGCCCTAGCCTAAGTCTAGGGGTGCCCTAGCCTAAGACTAGGGGTGCCCTAGCCTAAGCCTAGAGGTGCCCTAGCCTAAGCATAGGGGTGCCCTAGCCCAAGCCTATGGGTGCCCTAGCCTTAGGCTAGAAGAGCCCTAGACTTAGCCTAAGCCTAGGGCTGACCTAGCCTAAGCCTAGGGGTGCCCTAGCCTAAGCCTAGGGGTTCCCTAGCCAAAGCCTAGGGGTGCCCTAGCGTAAGACTAGGGGTGCCCTAGCCTTACTCTAGGAGAGCCCTAGCCTTAGCCTAAGCCTAGGGGTGCCCTAGCCAAAGCCTAGGGGTGCCCTAGCCTAAGCCTAGGGGTGCCCTAGCCTAAGCCTAGGGGTGCCCTAGCCTAAACGTAAGCCTAGGGGTAACCTAGCCTAAGTCTAGGGGTGCCCTAGCCTAATCCTACGGGTGCCCTAGCCTAAGCCTAGGAGTGCCCTAGCCTTAGGCTAGGAGATCCCTAGCCTTAGCCTAAGCCTAGGGGTACCCTAGCTTAAGCCTAGGGGTTCCCTAGCCTAAGCCTAGGGATGCCCTAGCCTAAGCCTAGGGGTACCCTAGCCTTAGGCTATGGGAGCCCTAGCCTTAGCCTAAGCATACAGGTGCCCTAGCTTAAGCCTAGGGGTGCCTAAGCCTAAGCTTAGGGGTGCCCTAGTCTTAGGCTAGGGGAGCCCTAGCCTTAGCCTAAACCTAAGGGTGCCTTAGCCTAAGCCTAGAGGTGCCCTAGCCTTAGGCTAGGGGAGCCCAAGCCTTAGCCTAAGCCTAGGGGGCCCTAGCCTCAGCTTAAGGGTGCCCTAGCCTCAGCCTTGCGGTGCCCTAGCCTAAGCCTAGGGGTGCCCTAACCTAAGCCTAGGGGTGCCCTAGCCTAAGCCTAGTGGTGCCTTAGCCTAAGCCTAGGGGTGACCTAGCCTTAGCCTAAGCCTAGGGGTGCCTTATCCTAAGACGTGGGGTGCCCTAGCCTAAGCCTAGGGGTGCCCTAGCATTAGGCTAGGGGAGCCCTAGCCTTAGCCTAAGCCTAGGGGTGCCGTAGCCTAAATCTAGGGGTGCCCTGGCCTAAGCCTACGGGTGCGCTAGCCTAAGCCTAGGAGTGCCCTAGCCTTAGCCTAAGCCTAGGGGTGCCCTAGCCTGAGCCTAGGGGTGCCCTAGCTTGAGCCTTGGGGTGCCCTAGCCTTAGGCTAGGGGATCCCTAGCCTTAGCTTAAGCCTAGGGGTGCCCTAGCCTAAGCCTAGGGGTGCCCTAGCCTAAGACTAGGGGTGCCCTTGCCTAAGCCTAGGGGTTCCCTAGCCTAAGTCTAGGGGTGCCTTTGCCTAAGCCTAGGGGTGCCCTAGGCTAAGCCTCGGTGTGCCCTAGCCTAAGCCTAGGGGTGCCCTATCCTTAGGCTAGGGGAGCCCTAGCCTTAGCCTAAGCCTAGGTGTGCCCTAGCCTAAGCCTAGGTGTGCCCTAGCCTAAGCCTAGGGGTGCTCTAGCGTTAGGCATGGGGAGCCTAGCTTTAGCCTTAGCCTAGGGGTGCCCTAGCCTAAGCTTAGGGGTGCCCTAGCATAAGCCTTGGGGTGCCCTAGCCTGAGGCTAGGGGAGCCCAAGCCTTAGCCTAAGCCTAGGGGTGCCCTAGCCTAAGCCTAGGGGTGCCCTAGCCTGGGCCTAGTGGTGCCACAGCCTGAGCCTACGTGTGCCCTAGCCTGAGGCTAGGGGAGCCCTAATGTTACCCTAGCCTAGAATTGCCCTAGCCTTAGCCTAGGGGTGCCATAGCCTGAGTCTAGGGGTGAACTAGCCTGAGGCAAGAGGAGCCACAGTCTTAGCCTAAGCCTAGGCGAGCCCTAGCCTAAGCTTAGGGGTGCCCTAGCCTAAGCCTAGGGGTGCCCTAGCCTTAGGCTAGGGTAGCCCTAGCCTGAGCCTAGGGGTGCCCTAGCCTGAGGATAGGGGTGCCCTAGCCTAAGCCTAGGCATGCCCTAGCCTAAGCCTAGGGGTGCCCTATCCTAAGGCTAGGAGAGCCCTAGCCTTAGCCTAAGCCTAGGGGTGCCCTAGCCTGAGCCTAGGGGTGCCCTAGCTTGAGCCTAGGGGTGCCCTAGCCTTATGCTAGGGGATCCCTAGCCTTAGCTTAAGCCTAGGGGTGCCCTAGCCTAAGCCTAGGGGTGCCCTAGCCTAAGCCTAGGGGTGCCCTTGCCTAAGCCTAGGGGTTCCCTAGCCTAAGTCTAAGGGTGCCTTTGCCTAAGCCTAGGGGTGCCCTAGCCTAATTCTAGGGGTGTCCTAGCCATAGGCTAGGGGAGCCCTTGCCTTAGCCTAAGCATAGGGGTGCCCAAGGCTAAGCCTAGGTGTGCCCTAGCCTTAGCCTAAGCCTAGGGGTGCCCTAGCCTAAGCCTAGGGGTGCCCTAGCCTAAGCCTAGGGGTGCTCTAGCCTTAGGCATGGGGAGGCTAGCTTTAGCCTTAGCCTAGGGGTGCCCTAGCCTAAGCCTAGGGGTGCCCTAGCCTGGGCCTAGGGGTGCCATAGCCTGAGCCTACGGGTGCCCTAGCCTGAGGCTAGGGGAGCCCTAATGTTAGTCTAGTCTAGGATTGCCCTAGCCTAAGCCTGGGGGTGCCATAGCCTGAGTCTAGGGGTGAACTAGCCTGAGGCAATAGGAGCCACAGTCTTAGCCTAAGCCTAGGGGAGCCCTAGCCTAAGCTTAGGGGTGCCCTAGCCTAAGCCTAGGGGTGCCCTAGCCTTAGGCTAGGGTAGCCCTAGCCTGAGCCTAGGGGTGCCCTACTCTGAGGATAGGGGAGCCCTTGCCTGAGGCTAGGGGAGCCGTTGCCTTAGCCTAAGTGTAGGGGTGCCCTAGCCTAAGCCTAGGGGTGCCGAAGCTTAAGCCTAGGGGTGCCCTAGCCTTAGTCTAGGAGTTCCCTAGCCTAAGCCTAGGGGTGCCCTAGCCTAAGCCTAAGTTAGCCCAGCCTTAGCCTAAGCCTAGGGGTGCCCTAGCCTAAGCCTAGGGGAGTCCTAGCCTAAGCCTAGGGGTGCCCTAGCCTAAGCCTAGGGGTGCCCTAGCCTATGCCTAGGTGTGCCCTAGCCTAAGCTTAGGGGTGCAATAGCCTGAGTCTAGGGTTGCACTAGCCTGAGGCTAGGGGAGCCGTTGCCTTAGCCTAAGTCTAGGGGTGCCCTAGCCTAAGCCTCGGGGTGCCCTAGCCTGAGCCGAGGGGTGCCGTAGCTTTAGGCTAGGAGAGCCCTAGCCTTAGCCTAAGCCTAGGGGTGCCCTAGTCTAAGCCTAGGGTGCCCTATCCTGAGCCTAGGGGAGCCCTACCTTAGCCTAAGCATAGGATTGCCCTAGCCTAAGCTTAGGGGTGCCCTAGCCTGAGTCTAGGGGTGCCCTAGCCTGAGGCTAGGGGAGCCGTTGCCTTAGCCTAAGTCTAGGGGTGCCCTAGCCTAAGCCTAGGGATGCCCTAGCCTAAACCTAGAGGTGCCCTAGCCTAAGCATAGGGGTGCCCTAGCCCAAGCCTATGGGTGCCCTAGCCTTAGGCTAGGGGAGCCCTAGACTTAGCCTAAGCCTAGGGCTGACCTAGCCTAAGCCTAGGGGTGCCCTAGCCTAAGCCTAGGGATTCCCTAGCCAAAGCCTAGGGGTGCCCTAAACTAAGACTAGGGGTGCCCTAGCCTTAGGCTATGAGACCCGTAGCCTTAGCCTAAGCCCACGGGTGCCCTAGCCAAAGCCCAGTGGTGCCCTAGCCTAAGCCTAGGGGTGCCCTAGCCTAAGCCTAGGGGTGCCCTAGCCTAAACCTAAGCCTAGGGGTGCCCTAGCCTAAGTCTAGGGGTGCCTAGCCTAAGCCTACGGGTGCCCTAGCCTAAGCCTAGGAGTGCCCTAGCCTTAGGCTAGGAGATCCCTAGCCTTAGCCTAAGCCTAGGGGTGCCCTAGCTTAAGCCTAGGGGTGCCCTATCCTAAGCCTAGGGGTGCTCTAGTCTAAGCCTAGGGGTGCCCTAGCCTTAGGCTATGGGAGCCCTAGCCTTAGCCTAAGCCTACAGGTGCCCTAGCTTAAGCCTAGGGGTGCCGTAGCCTAAGCTTAGGGGTGCCCTCGTCTTAGGCTAAGGGAGCCCTAGCCTTAGCCTAAGCCTAAGGGTGCCTTAGCCTAAGCCTAGAGGTGCCCTAGCCTCAGCTTAAGGGTGCCCTAGCCTCAGCCTTGGGGTGCCCTAGCCTAAGCCTAGGGGTGCCCTAACCTAAGCCTAGGGGTGCCCTATCCTAAGCCTAGTGGTGCCTTAGCCTAAGCCTAGGGGTGACTTAGCCTTAGCCTAAGCCTAGGGGTGCCTTATCCTAAGACTTGGGGTGCCCTAGCCTAAGCCTAGGGGTGCCCTAGCCTTAGGCTAGGGGAGCCCTAGCCTTAGCCTAAGCCTAGGGGTGCCCTAGCCTAAATCTAGGGGTGCCCTAGCATAAGCCTAGGGGTGCCATAGCCTGAGTCTAGGGGTGAACTAGCCTGAGGCAAGAGGAGCCACAGTCTTAGCCTAAGCCTAGGGGAGCCCTAGCCTAAGCTTAGGGGTGCCCAAGCCTAAGCCTAAGGGGGGCCCTAGCCTTAGGCTAGGGCAGCCCTAGCCTGAGCCTAGGGGTGCCCCAGCCTGAGGATAGGGGAGCCCTTGCCGGGGCTAGGGGAGCCGTTGCCTTAGCCTAAGTGTAGGGGTGCCCTAGCCTAAGCCTAGGGGTGCCCAAGCTTAAGCCTAGGGGTGCCCTAGCCTTAGTCTAGGGGTGCCCTAGCCTTAGTCTAGGAGTTCCCTAGCCTAAGCCTAGGGGTGCCCTAGCCTAAGCCTACGGGTGCCCTAGCCTAAGCCTAGGAGTGCCCTAGCCTTAGGCTAGGAGATCCCTAGCCTTAGCCTAAGCCTAGGGGTGCCCTAGCCTAAGCATAGGGGTGCCCTAGCCTTAGGCTATGGGAGCCCTAGCCTTAGCCTAAGCCTACAGGTGCCCTAGCTTAAGCCTAGGGGTGCCGTAGCCTAAGCTTAGGGGTGCCCTAGTCTTAGGCTAGGGGAGCCCTAGCCTTAGCCTAAGCCTAAGGGTGCCTTAGCCTAAGCCTAGTGGTGCCCTAGCCTTAGGCTAGGGGAGCCCAAGCATTAGCCTAAGCCTAGGGGGCCCTAGCCTCAGCTTAAGGGTGCCCTAGCCTCAGCCTTGGGGTGCCCTAGTCTAAGCCTAGGGGTGCCCTAACCTAAGCCTAGGGATGACCTAGCCTTAGCCTAAGCCTAGGGGTGCCTTATCCTAAGACTTGAGGTGCCCTAGCCTAAGCCTAGGGGTGCCCTAGCCTAAATCTAGGGGTGCCCTAGCATAAGCCTAGGGGTGCCATAGCCTGAGTCTAGGGATGAACTAGCCTGAGGCAAGAGGAGCCACAGTCTTAGCCTAAGCCTAGGGGAGCCCTAGCCTAAGCTTAGGGGTGCCCTAGCCTAAGCCTAAGGGGGGCCCTAGCCTTAGGCTAGGGTAGCCCTAGCCTGAGCCTAGGGGTGCCCTAGCCTGAGGATAGGGGAGCCCTTGCCTGAGGCTAGGGGAGCCGTTGCATTAGCCTAAGTGTAGGGGTGCCCTAGCCTAAGCCTAGGGGTGCCCAAGCTTAAGCCTAGGGGTGCCCTAGCCTTAGTCTAGGAGTTCCCTAGCCTTAGCCTAGGGGTGCCCTAGCCTAAGCCGAAGTTAGCCCAGCCTTAGCCTAAGCCTAGGGGTGCCCTAGCCTAAGCCTAGGGGAGTCCTAGCCTAAGCCTAGGGGTGCCCTAGCCTAAGCCTAGGGGTGCTCTAGCCTTAGGCTAGGGGAGCCCAGCCTTAGCCTAAGCCTAGGGGTGCCCTAGCCTAAGCCTAGGGGTGCCCTAGCCTAAGCTTAGGGGTGCAATAGCCTGAGTCTAGGGGTGCAATAGCCTGAGGCTAGGGGAGCCGTAGCCTTAGCCTAAGCATAGGGGAGCCCTAGCTTAAGCCTAGGGGTGTCCTAGCCTAACCCTAGGGGTGCCCTAGCCTAAGCCTAGCGGTGCCCTAGCCTTAGGCTAGGGGAGCCCTAGCCTTTTCCTAACCCTAGGAGTGCCTTAGCCTAAGCCTCGGGGTGCCCTAGCCTGAGCCGAGGGGTGCCGTAGCTTTAGGCTAGGGGAGCCCTAGCCTTAGCCTAAGCCTAGGGGTGCCCCAGTCTAAGCCTAGGGTGCCCTATCCTGAGCCTAGGGGAGCCCTACCTTAGCCTAAGCATAGGATTGCCCTATCCTAAGCTTAGGGGTGCCCTAGCCTGAGTGTAGGGGTGCCATAGCCTGAGGCTAGGGGAGCCGTTGCCTTAGCCTAAGTCTAGGGGTGCCCTAGCCTAAGCCTAGGGGTGCCCTAGCCTAAGCCTAGAGGTGCCCTAGCCTAAGCATAGGGGTTCCCTAGCCCAAGCCTATGGGTGCCCTAGCCTTAGGCTAGGGGAGCCCTAGACTTAGCCTAAGCCTAGGGCTGACCTAGCCTAAGCCTAGGGGTGCCCTAGCCTAAGCCTAGGGGTTCCCTAGCCAAAGCCTAGGGGTACCCTAGCCTAAGACTAGGGGTGCCCTAGCCTTAGGCTAGGAGAGCCCTAGCCTTAGCCTAAGCCTAGGGGTGCCCTAGCCAAAGCCTCGGGGTGCCCTAGCCTAAGCCTAGGGGTGCCCTAGCCTAAGCCTAGGGGTGCCCTAGCCTAAATCTAAGCCTAGGGGGGCCCTAGCCTAAGCCTACGGGTGCCCTAGCGTAAGCCTAGGAGTGCCCTAGCCTTAGTCTAGGAGATCCCTAGCCTTAGCCTAAGCCTAGGGGTGCCCTAGCTTAAGCCTAGGGGTGCCCTAGCCTAAGCTTAGGGGTGCCCTAGCCTAAGCCTAGGGGTGCCCTAGCCTTAGGCTATGGTAGCCCTAGCCTTAGCCTAAGCCTAAGGGTGCCTTAGCCTAAGCCTAGAGGTGCCCTAGCCTTAGGCTCGGGGAGCCCAAGCATTAGCCTAAGCCTAGGGGGCCCTAGCCTAAGCTTAAGGGTGCCCTAGCCTCAGCCTTGGGGTGCCCTAGCCTAAGCCTAGTGGTGCCTTAGCCTAAGCCTAGGGGTGACCTAGCCTTAGCCTAAGCCTAGGGGTGCCTCATCCTAAGACTTGGGGTGCCCTAGCCTAAGCCTAGGGGTGCCCTAGCCTTAGGCTAGGGGAGCCCTAGCCTTAGCCTAATCCTAGGGGTGCCCTAGCCTAAATCTAGGGGTGCCCTAGCCTAAGCCTACGGGTGCGCTAGCCTAAGCCTAGGAGTGCCCTAGCCTTAGCCTAAGCCTAGGGGTGCCCTAGCTTGAGCCTAGGGGTGCCCTAGCCTTAGGCTAGGGGATCCCTAGCCAGCTTAAGCCTAGGGGTGCCCTAGCCTAAGCCTAGGGGTGCCCTAGCCTAAGCCTAGGGGTGCCCTTGCCTAAGCCTAGGGGTTCCCTAGCCTAAGCCTAGGGGTGCCTTTGCCTAAGCCTAGGGGTGCCCTAGCCTAATCCTAGGGGTGCCCTAGCCTAAGCCTAGGTGTGCCCTAGCCTAAACCTAAGCCTAGGGGTGCCCTAGCCTAAGTCTAGGGGTGCCCTAGCCTAAGCCTACAGGTGCCCTAGCCTAAGCCTAGGAGTGCCCTAGCCTTAGGCTAGGAGATCCCTAGCCTTAGCCTAAGCCTAGGGGTGCCCTAGCTTAAGCCTAGGGGTGCCCTAGCCTAAGCCTAGGGGTGCCCTAGCCTAAGCCTAGGGGTGCCGTAGCCTAAGCTTAGGGGTGCCCTAGTCTTAGGCTAGGGGAGCCCTAGCCTTAGCCTAAGCCTAGGGGGCCCTAGCCTCAGCTTAAGGGTGCCCTAGCCTCAGCCTTTGGGTGCCCTAGCCTAAGCCTAGGGGTGCCCTAACCTAAGCCTAGGGTTGCCCTAGCCTAAGCCTAGTGGTGGCTTAGCCTAAGCCTAGGGGTGACCTAACCTTAGCCTAAGCCTAGGGGTGCCTTATCCTAAGACTTGGGGTGCCCTAGCCTAAGCTTAGGGGTGCCCTAGCCTTAGGCTAGGGGAGCCCTAGCCTTAGCCTAAGCCTAGGGGTGCCCTAGCCTAAATCTAAGGGTGCCCTAGCCTAAGCCTACGGGTGCGCTAGCCTAAGCCTAGGAGTGCCCAAGCCTTAGGCTAGGGGAGCCCTAGCCTTAGCCTAAGCCTAGGTGTGCCCTAGCCTAAGCCTAGGGGTGCCCTAGCCTAAGCCTAGGGGTGCTCTAGCCTTAGGCATGGGGAGCCTAGCTTTAGCCTTAGCCTAGGGGTGCCCTAGCCTAAGCCTAGGGGTGCCCTTGCCTAAGCCTTGGGGTGCCCTAGCCTGAGGCTAGGGGAGCCCAAGCCTTAGCCTAAGCCTAGGGGTGCCCTAGCTTAAGACTAGGGGTGCCCTAGCCTGGGCCTAGGGGTGCCATAGCCTGAGCCTACGGGTGCCCTAGCCTGAGGCTAGGGGTGCCCTAATGTTACTCTAGCCTAGGATTGCCCTAGCCTAAGCCTAGGGGTGCCATAGCCTGTGTCTAGGGGTGAACTAGCCTGAGGTAAGAGGAGCCACAGTCTTAGCCTAAGCCTAGGCGAGCCCTAGCCTAAGCTTAGGGGTGCCCTAGCCTAAGCCTAGGGGTGCCCTAGCCTTACGCTAGGGTAGCCATAGCCTGAGCCTAGGGGTGCCCTAGCCTGAGGATAGGGGAGCCCTAGACATAGCCTAAGCCTAGGATTGCCCTAGCGTAAGATAACGGGTGCCCTAGCCTGAGTCTAGGCGTGCCCTTGCCTGAGGCTAGGGGAGCCGTTGCCTTAGCCTAAGTGTAGGGTTGCCCTAGCCTAAGCCTATGGGTGCCCAAGCTTAAGCCTAGGGGTGCCCTAGCCTTAATCTAGGAGTTCCATAGCCTAAGCCTAGGGGTGCCCTAGCCTAAGCCTAAGTTAGCCCAGCCTTAGCCTAAGCCTAGGGGTGCCCTAGCCTAATCCTAGAGGTGCCCTAGCCTAAGCAAAGGGGTGCCCTAGCCCAAGCCATTGGGTGCCCTATCCTTAGGCTAGGGGATCCCTAGACTTAGCCTAAGCCTAGGGCTGACCTAGCCTAAGCCTAGGGGTGCCCTAGCCTAAGCCTAGGGTGTCCCTAGCCTAAGCCTAGGGGTGTCCTAGCCTAACCCTAGGGGTGCCCTAGCCTTAGGCTAGGAGAGCCCTAGTCTTAGCCTAAGCCTAGGGGTGCCCTAGCCAAAGCCTAGGGGTGCCCTAGCCTAAGCTTAGGGGTGCCCTAGCCTAAGCCTAGGGGTGCCCTAGCCTAAACCTAAGCCTAGGGGTGCCCTAGCCTAAGTCTAGGGGTGCCCTAGCTTAAGCCTACGGGTGCCCTAGCCTAAGCCTAGGAGTGCCCTAGCCTTAGGCTAGGAGATCCCTAGCCTTAGTCTAAGCCTAGGGGTGCCCTAGCTTAAGCCTAGGGGTGCCCTAGCCTAAGCCTAGGGGTGCCCTAGCCTAAGCCTAGGGGTGCCCTAGCCTTAGGCTATGGGAGCCCTAGCCTTAGCCTAAGCCTACAGGTGCCCTAGCTTAAGCCTAGGGGTTCCGTAGCCTAAGCTTAGGGGTGCCCTAGTCTTAGGCTAGGGGAGCCCTAGCCTTAGCCTAAGCGTAAGGGTGCCTTAGCCTAAGCCTAGAGGTGCCCTAGCCTTAGGCTAGGGGAGCCCAAGCCTTAGCCTAAGCCTAGGGGGCCCTAGCCTCAGCTTAAGGGTGCCCTAGCCTCAGCCTTGGGGTGCCCTAGCCTAAGCCTAGGGGTGCCCTAACCTAAGCCTAGGGGTGCCCTAGCCTAAGCCTAGTGGTGCCTTAGCCTAAGCCTAGGGGTTACCTAGCCTTAGCCTAAGCCTAGGGGTGCCTTATCCTAAGACTTGGGGTGCCCTAGCCTAAGCCTAGGGGTGCCCTAGCCTTAGGCTAGGGGAGCCCTAGCCTTAGCCTAAGCCTAGGGGTGCCCTAGCCTAAATCTAGGGGTGCCCTAGCCTAAGCCTACGGGTGCGCTAGCCTAAGCCTAGGAGTGCCCTAGCCTTAGGCTAGGGGATCCCTAGCCTTAGCCTAAGCCTAGGGGTGCCCTAGTTTAAGCCTAGGGGTGCTCTAGCATAAGCCTAGGGGTGCCCTAGCCAAAACCTAGGGGTGACCTAGCCTAAGCTTAGAAGTTCCCTATCCTAAGCCTAGGGGTGCCCTAGCCAAAGCTTAGGGGTGCCCTAGCGTAAGCATAGGGGTGCCCTAGCCTCAGCCTTGGGGTGCCCTAGCCTAAGCCTAGGGGTGCCCTAGCCTAAGCCTAGGGGTGCCCTAGCCTAAGCTTAGGGGTGCCCTAGCCTAAGCTTAGAAGTTTCCTATCCTAAGCCTAGGGGTGCCCTAGCCAAAGCCTAGGGGTGCCCTAACCTAAGCCTAGGGGTGCCCTAGCCTTAGGCTAGGGGAGCCCTAGCCTTAGCCTAAGCCTATGGGTGCCCTAGCTTAAGCCTAGGGGTGGCCTTGCCTAAGCATAGGTGTGCCCTAGCCTAAGCCACAGGTACCCTAGCCTAAGACTAGGGGTGCCCTAGCCTAAGCCTAGGGGTGCCTTTGCCTAAGCCTAGGGGTGCCCTAGCCTAAGCCTAGGGGTGCCCTAGCCATAGTCTAGGGGAGCCCTTGCCTTAGCCTAAGCCTAGGGGTGCCCTAGCCTAAACCTAGGGGTGCCCTAGCCTAAGCCTAGGGGTGCCCTTGCCTTAGGCTAGGGGTGCCCTAGCCTTAGGCTAGGGGAGCCCTAGCCTTAGCCTAAGCCTAGGGGTGCCCTAGCCTAAGCCTAGGGGAGCCCTAGCCTGAGCCTAGGGGTGCCCTAGCCTTAGGATAGGGGAGCCCTAGACTTAGCCTAAGCCTAGGATTGCCCCAGCCTAAGCTTCGGGTGCCCTAGCCTGAGTCTAGGGGTGCCCTAGCCTAAGCCTAGGGGTGCCCTAACTTGAGCCTAGGGGTGCCCTAGCCTACGGCTAGGGGATCCCTAGCCTTAGCTTAAGCCTATGGGTGCCCTAGCCTAAGCCTAGGGGTTCCCTAGCCTAAGCCTAGGGGTGCCTTTGCCTAAGCCTAGGGGTGCCCTAGCCTAATCCTAGGGGTGTCCTAGCCATAGGCTAGGGGAGCCCTTGCCTTAGCCTAAGCCTAGGGGTGCCCTAGCCTAAGCCTAGGTGTGCCCTAGATAAGCTTAGGGGTGCCCTAGCCTAAGCCTTGCGGTGCTCTAGCCTTAGGCTAGGGGAGCCTAGCCTTAGGCTAAGCCTAGAGGTGCCCTAGCCTAAGCCTAGGGTTGCCCTAGCCTGAGCCTAGGGGTGCCCTATCCTGAGCCTACGGGTGCCCTAGCCTGAGGCTAGTGGAGCCCTAACGTTAGTCTAGCCTTGGATTTCCCTAGCCTAAGCCTAGGTGTGCCCTAGCCTAAGCCTAGGTTAGCCCAGCCTTATCCTAAGCCTAGGGGTGCCCTAGCGTAAGCCTAGGGGTGGTCTAGCCTAAGCCTAGTGGTGCCCTAGCCTAAGCCTAGGGGTGCTCTACCCTTAGGCTAGGGGAGCCCTAGCCTTAGCCTAGGGGTGCCCTAGCCTAAGCCTAGGGGTGCCCTAGCCTAAACCTAAGCCTAGGATGGCCTAGCCAAAGTCTAGGGGTGCCCTAGCCTAAGCCTAGGGGTGCCCTAGCCTAAGCCTAGGGGTGCCCTAGCCTAAACCTAAGCCTAGGGGTGCCCTAGCCTTAGTCTAGGGGTGCCCTAGCCTAAACCTACGGGTGCCCTAGCCTAAGCCTAGGAGTGCCCTAACCTTAGGCGAGGAGATCCCTAGCCTTAGCCTAAGCCTAGGGGTGCCCTAGCTTAAGCCTAGGGGTGCCCTAGCCTAAGCCTAGGGGTGCCCTAGCCTAAGCCTAGGGGTGCCCTAGCCTAAGCCTAGGCGTGCCCTAGCCTTAGGCTATGGGAACCCTAGCCTTAGCCTAAGCCTACAGGTGCCCTAGCTTAAGCCTAGGGGTGCCGTAGCCTAAGCTTAGGGGTGCCCTAGTCTTAGGCTAGGGGAGCCCTGGCCGTAGCCTAAGCCTAAGGGTGCCTTAGCCTAAGCCTAGAGGTGCCCTAGCCTTAGGCTAGGGGAACCCAAGCTTTAGCCTAAGCCTAGGGGGCCCTAGCCTCAGCTTAAGGGTGCCCTAGCCTCAGCCTTTGGGAGCCCTAGCCTAAGCCTAGGGGTGCCCTAACCTAAGCCTAGGGTTGCCCTATCCTAAGCCTAGTGGTGGCTTAGCCTAAGCCTAGGGGTGACCTAGCCTTAGCCTAAGCCTAGGGGTGCCTTATCCTAAGACTTGGGGTGCCCTAGCCTAAGCCTAGGGGTACCCTAGCCTTAGGCTAGGGGAGCCCTAGCCTTAGGCTAGGGGAGCCCTAGCCTTAGCCTAAGCCTAGGGGTGCCCTAGCCTAAATCTAGGGGTGCCCTAGCCTAAGCCTACGGGTGCGCTAGCCTAAGCCTAGGAGTGCCCTAGCCTTAGGCTAGGGGATCCCTAGCCTTAGCCTAAGCCTAGGGGTGCCCTAGCCTTAGGCTAGGGGATCCCTAGCCTTAGCCTAAGCCTAGGGGAGCCCTAGCCTGAGCCTAGGGGTGCCCTAGCCTTAGGATAGGGGAGCCCTAGACTTAGCCTAAGCCTAGGATTGCCCCAGCCTAAGCTTCGGGTCGCCTAGCCTGAGTCTAGGGGTGCCCTAGCCTAAGCCAAGGGGTGCCCTAGCTTGAGCCTAGGGGTGCCCTTGCCTTAGGCTAGGGGATCCCTAGCCTTAGCTTAAGCCTATGGGTGCCCTAGCCTAAGCCTAGGGGTTCCCTAGCCTAAGCCTAGGGGTGCCTTTGCCTAAGCCTAGGGGTGCCCTACCCTAATTCTAGGGGTGCCCTAGAAATAGGCTAGGGGAGCCCTTGCCTTTGCCTAAGCCTAGGGGTGCCCTAGCTTAAGCCTAGGTGTGCCCTAGCCTAAGCCTAGGGGTGCACTAGCCTTAGGCTAGGGGGCCCTACCCTTAGCCTAACCTAGGGGTGCCCTTGCCAAAGCCTAGGGGTGCCCTAGCCTAAGCCTAGCGGTGCTCTAGCCTTAGGCTAGGGGAGCCTAGCCTTAGCCTAAGCCTAGGGGTGCCCTAGCCTAAGCCTAGTGTTGCCCTAGCCTGAGCCTAGGGGTGCCCTATCCTGAGCCTACGGGTGCCCTAGCCTGAGGCTAGGGGAGCCCTAACGTTAGTCTAGCCTTGGATTACCCTAGGCTAAGCCTAGGGGTGCCATAGCCTGAGTCTAGGGGTGCACTAGCCTGAGGCAAGGGGAGTCGCAGCCTTAGCCTAAGCCTAGGGGAGCCCTAGTCTAAGCTTAGGGGTGCCCTAGCCTAAGCCTATGGGTGCACTAGCCTTAGTCTAGGGGTTCCCTAGCCTAAGCCTAGGTGTGCCCTAGCCTAAGCCTAGGTTAGCCCAGCCTTAGCCTAAGCCTAGGGGTGCCCTAGCGTAAGCCTAGGGGTGGCCTAGCCTAAGCCTAGTGGTGCCCTAGCCTAAGCCTAGGGGTGCTCTACCCTGAGGCTAGGGGAGCCCTAGCCTTAGCCTAAGCCTGGGGGTGCCCTAGCCTAAGCCTAGGGGTGCCCTAGCCAAAGCCTATGGGTGCCCTAGCCTTAGGCTAGGGGAGCCCTAGACTTAGCCTAAGCCTAGAGGTGACCTAACCTAAGCATAGGGGTGCCCTAGCCTAAGCCTAGCGGTTCCCTAGCCTAAGCCCAGAGGTTCCCTAGCCTAAGCTTAGGGGTGCCCTAGCCTAAACCTAGGGGTGCCCTAGCCTAAGCCAATGGGTGCCCTAGCCTAAGCCTAGGGGTGCCCTAGAACAAGCCTAGGGGTGCCATAGGCTAAGCCTAGGGGTGCCATAGGCTAAGCTTAGGGGTACCCTAGCCTAAGCCTAGGGGAGCCCAAGCCTTAGCCTAAGCCTAGGGGTGCCCTAGTCTAATCCTAGGGGTGCCCTAGCCTAAGCCTAGGGGTGCCCTAGCCTTAGGGTAGGGGAGCCCTAGCCTTAGCCTAAGACGAGGGGTGCCCCTACCTAAGACTAGGGATGCCCAAGCCTAAGCCTAGATGTGCCCTAACCTAAGCCTAGAGCTGCCCTAGCCTAAGCCTAGGGGTGCCCTAGCCTTAGGCTAGGCGAGCCCTAGCCTTAGCCTAAGCCTAGGGGTGCACTAGCCTTAGCCTAAGCCTAGGGGTGCCCTAGCCTAAGCCTATGGGTGCCCTAGCCTAAGCCTAGGGGTGCCCTAGAACAAGCCTAGGGGTGCCATCGCCTAAGCCTAGGGTTGCCATAGGCTAAGCCTAGGGGTGCCCTAGCCTAAGCCTAGGGGTCCCGTAGCCTTAGGCAAGGGGAGCCCTAGCCTTAGCCTAAGCCTAGGGTTACCCTAGCCTAAGCCTAGGGGTGCCCTATCCTAAGCCTAGGCGTGCCCTAGCCTAAGCCTAGGGGTGCTCTAGCCTTAGGGTAGGGGAGCCCTGGCCTTAGCCTAAGCCTAGGGGTGTCCTAGCCTAAGCCTATGGGTGCCCTAGCCTAAGCCTAGGGGTGCCCTAGCCTTAGGCTAGAAGAGCCCTAGCCTTAGCCTAAGCCTAGGGGTGCCCTAGCTTAAGCCTAGGGGTGCCCTAGCCTAAGCTTAGGGGTGCCCTAGCTTAACCTAGGGGTGCCCTAGCCTAAGCCTAGGGGTGCCCAGGCCTAAGCATAAGCTTAGGGGTGCCCTAGCCTAAGCCTAGGGGTCCCCAGGCCTTAGGCTACGGGAGTCCTTGCCTTAGCTTAAGCCTATGGCTGCCCTAGCCTAAGCTTAAGGGTGCCCTACCCTAAGCCTAGGGGTGCCCTAGCCTAAGCCTAGTGGTACCCTAGCCTAAGCCTAGAGGTGCCCTAGCCTTAGGCTAGGTGAGCCCAAGCATTAGCCTAAGCCTAGGGGTGCCCTAGCCTAAGCCTAGGGGTGCCTGAGCCTAAGCCTAGGGGTGCACTAACCTAAGCCTAGGGGTGCCCTATCCTAAGCCTAGGCGTGCCCTAGCCTAAGCCTAGGGGAGTCCTAGCCTTAGCCTAAGCCTACGGGTGCACTAGCCTAAGCCTAGGGTTGCTGAGCCTAAGCCTAGGTGAGCCCTAGCGTCAGGCTAGGGGAGCCCTAGCCTTAGCCTAAGCCTAGGGGTGCCCTAGCCTAAACCTAGGGGTGCCCTAGCCTGAGCCTTGGGGTGCCCTAGCCTGAGCCTACCAGTGCCCTAGCCTTAGGCTAGGGGAGCCCTAGCTTAGCCTAAGCCTAGGGGTGGCCTAGCCTAAGCCTTTGGGTCCCATAGCCTAAGCCTAGGGGTGCCCTAGCCTAAACCTAGGGGTGCCCTAACCTAAGCCTAGGGGTGCCCTAGCCTAAGCCTAGGGGTGCCCTAGCCTAAGCCTAGGCGTGACCTAGCCTAAGACTAGGGGAGTCCTACCCTTAGCCTAAGCCTAGGGGTGCCCTAGCCTAAGCTTATGGGTGCCGTAGCCTGAGCCTACGGTTGCCCTAGCATAAGGTTAGGGGAGCCCTAGCCTTAGTCTAGCCTAGGGTTGCCCTAGCCTAATCCTAGGGGTGCCATAGCCTGAGTCTAGGGGTGCCCTAACCTGAGGCTCTCAGAGCCGTAGCCTTATCCTAAGCCTAGTGGTGCCCTAGCCTAAGCCTAGGGGTGCCCTAGACTAAGCCTAGGCATGCCCTAGCCTAAGCCTAGGGGTGCCCTATCCTAAGGCTAGGAGAGCCCTAGCCTTAGCCTAAGCCTAGTGGTTTCCTAGCCTCAGCCTAGGGGTGCCCTAGTTTGAGCCTAGGGGTGCCCTAGCCTTAGGCTATGGGATCCCTAGCCTTAGCTTAAGCCTAGGGGTGCCCTAGCCTAAGCCTAGGGGTGCCCTAGCCTAAGCCTAGGGGTGCCCTTGTCTAAGCCTAGGGGTTCCCTAACCTAAGTCTAGGGGTGCCTTTGCCTAAGCCTAGGGGTGCCCTAGCCTAATCCTAGGGGTGTCCTAGCCATAGGCCAAGGGAGCCCTTGCCTTAGCCTAAGCCTAGGGTTGCCCTAGGCTAAGCCTAGGTGTGCCCTAGCCTAAGCCTAGGGGTGCCCTATCCTTAGGCTAGGGGAGCCCTAGCCGTAGCCTAAGCCTAGGTGTGCCCTAGCCTAAGCCTAGGGGTGCCCTAGCCTAAGCCTAGGGGTGTTCTAGCCTTAGGCATGGGGAGCCTAGCCTTAGCCTTAGCCTAGGGGTGCCCTAGCCTAAGCCTAGGGGTGCCCTAGCCTATGCCTTGGGGTGCCCTAGCCTGAGGCTAGGGGAGCCCAAGCCTTAGCCTAAGCCTAGGGGTGCCCTAGCCTAAGCCTAGGGGTGCCCTAGCCTGGGCCTAGGGGTGCCATAGCCTGAGCCTACGGGTGCCCTAGCCTGAGGCTAGGGGAGCCCTAATGTTAGTCTAGCCTAGGATTGCCCTAGCCTAAGCCTAGGGGTGCCATAGCCTGAGTCTAGGGGTGAACTAGCCTGAGGCAAGGGGAGCCACAGTCTTAGCCTAAACCTAGGGGAGCCCTAGCCTAAGCTTAGGGGTGCCCTAGCCTAAGCCTAGGGGTGCCCTAGCCTTAGGCTAGGGTAGCCCTAGCCTGAGCCTAGGGTTGCCCTTGCCTGAGGATAGGGGAGCGCTAGACTTAGCCTAAGCCTAGGATAGCCCTAGCCTAAGATAACGGGTGCCCTAGCCTGAGTCTAGGGGTGCCCTTGCCTGAGGCTAGGGGAGCCGTTGCCTTAGCCTAAGCCTAGGGGTGCCCTAGCCTAAGCCTAGGGGTGTCCTAGCCTAAGCCTAGGGCTGCCCTAGCCTAAGCCTAGGGGTGCTCTAGCCTTAGGCTAGGGGAGCCCAGCCTTAGCCTAATCCTAGGGGTGCCCTAGCCTAAGCCTAGGGGTGCCCTAGCCTAAGCCTAGGGGTTCCCTAGCCTAAGCCTAGGGGTGCCCTAGCCTAAGCCTAGGGGTGCCCTAGCCTTAGGCTAGGAGAGCCCTAGCGTTAGCCTAAGCCTAGGGGTGCCCTAGCCAAAGCCTAGGGGTGCCCTAGCCTAAGCCTAGGGGTGCCCTAGCCTAAGCCTAGGGGTGCCCTAGCCTAAACCTAAGCCTAGGGGTGCCCTAGCCTAAGCCTATGGGTGCCCTAGCCTAAGCCTAGGGGTGCCCTAGAACAAGCCTAGGGGTGCCATCGCCTAAGCCTAGGGGTGCCATAGGCTAAGCCTTGGGGTGCCCTAGCCTAAGCCTAGGGGTTCCCTAGCTTTAGGCAAGGGGAGCCTTAGCCTTAGCCTAAGCCTAGGTTTACCCTAGCCTAAGCCTCGGGGTGCCCTAGCCTGAGCTTAGGGTAGCCCTAGCCTGAGCCTACGGGTGCCCTAGCCTTAGGCTAGGGGAGCCCTAACCTTACCCTAAGCCTAGGGGTGGCCTAGCCTAAGCCTATGGGTCCCATAGCCTAAGCCTTGGGGTGCCCTAGCCTAAGCCTAGGTGTGCCCTAGCCTAAGCCTAGGGGTGCCGTAACCTGAGGCTCTCGGAGCCGTAGCCTTATCCTAAGCCTAGTGGTGCCCTAGCCTAAGCCTAGGCGTGCCCTAGCCTAAGCCTAGGCATGCCCTAGCCTAAGCCTAAGCCTAGGGGTGCCCTAGCCTGAGCCTAGGTGTGCCCTAGCCTAAGCCTAGGGAGCCCTAGCCTTAGGCTAGGGGAGCCCTAGCCTTAGCCTAAGCCTAGGTGCTCCCTAGCCTAAGCCTAGGGGTGGCCTAGCCTAAGCCTAGGCGTCCCCTAGCCTAAGCTTTGGGATGCCCTAGTCTTAGGCTAGGGGAGCCCTAGCCTTAGCCTAAGCTTAGGGGTGCCCTAGCCTAAGTCTAGGGGTGCCCTAACCTAAGCCTAGGGGTGCCCTAGACTAAGACTAGTGGTGCCCTAGCCTTAGGCTAGGTAAGCCCAAGCCTTAGCCTAAGCCTAGTGGTGCCCTAGCCTAAGCCTAGGGGTGCCTGAGCCTAAGCCTAGGGGTGCCCTAACCTAAGCCTAGGGGTGCCCTAGCCTAAGCCTAGGCATGCCCTAGCCTAAGCCTAGGGGAGTCCTAGCCTTAGCCTAAGCCTAGGGGTGCCCTAGACTTAGCCTAAGCCTATGTCTGCCCTAGCCTAAGCCTAGGGGTGCCCTAGCCTATGCCTTGGGGTGCCCTAGCCTGAGGCTAGGGGAGCCCAAGCCTTAGCCTAAGCCAAGGGGTGCCCTAGCCTAAGCCTAGGGGTGCCCTAGCCTGGGCCTAGGGGTGCCATAGCCTGAGCCTACGGGTGCCCTAGCCTGAGGCTAGGGGAGCCCTAATGTTAGTCTAGCCTAGGATTGCCCTAGCCTAAGCCTAGGGGTGCCATAGCCTGAGTCTAGGGGTGAACTAGCCTGAGGCAAGGGGAGCCACAGTCTTAGCCTAAACCTAGGGGAGCCCTAGCCTAAGCTTAGGGGTGCCCTAGCCTAAGCCTAGGGGTGCCCTAGCCTTAGGCTAGGGTAGCCCTAGCCTGAGCCTAGGGTTGCCCTTGCCTGAGGATAGGGGAGCGCTAGACTTAGCCTAAGCCTAGGATAGCCCTAGCCTAAGATAACGGGTGCCCTAGCCTGAGGCTAGGGGTGCCCTTGCCTGAGGCTAGGGGAGCCGTTGCCTTAGCCTAAGCCTAGGGGTGCCCTAGCCTAAGCCTAGGGGTGTCCTAGCCTAAGCCTAGGGCTGCCCTAGCCTAAGCCTAGGGGTGCTCTAGCCTTAGGCTAGGGGAGCCCAGCGTTAGCCTAATCCTAGGGGTGCCCTAGCCTAAGCCTAGGGGTTCCCTAGCCTAAGCCTAGGGGTTCCCTAGCCTAAGCCTAGGGGTGCCCTAGCCTAAGCCTAGGGGTGCCCTAGCCTTAGGCTAGGAGAGCCCTAGCGTTAGCCTAAGCCTAGGGGTGCCCTAGCCAAAGCCTAGGGGTGCCCTAGCCTAAGCCTAGGGGTGCCCTAGCTTAAGCCTAGGGGTGCCCTAGCCTAAACCTAAGCCTAGGGGTGCCCTAGCCTAAGCCTATGGGTGCCCTAGCCTAAGCCTAGGGGTGCCCTAGAACAAGCCTAGGGGTGCCATCACCTAAGCCTACGGGTGCCATAGGCTAAGCCTTGGGGTGCCCTAGCCTAAGCCTAGGGGTTCCCTAGCTTTAGGGAAGGGGAGCCTTAGCCTTAGCCTAAGCCTAGGTTTACCCTAGCCTAAGCCTCGGGGTGCCCTAGCCTGAGCTTAGGGTAGCCCTAGCCTGAGCCTACGGGTGCCCTAGCCTTAGGCTAGGGGAGCCCTAACCTTACCCTAAGCCTAGGGGTGGCCTAGCCTAAGCCTATGGGTCTCATAGCCTAAGCCTTGGGGTGCCCTAGCCTAAGCCTAGGTGTGCCCTAGCCTAAGCCTAGGGGTGCCGTAACCTGAGGCTCTCGGAGCCGTAGCCTTATCCTAAGCCTAGTGGTGCCCTAGCCTAAGCCTAGGCGTGCCCTAGCCTAAGCCTAGGCATGCCCTAGCTTAAGCCTAAGCCTAGGGGTGCCCTAGCCTGAGCCTAGGTGTGCCCTAGCCTAAGCCTAGGGAGCCCTAGCCTTAGGCTAGGGGAGCCCTAGCCTTAGCATAAGCCTAGGTGCTCCCTAGCCTAAGCCTAGGGGTGGCCTAGCCTAAGCCTAGGCGTCCCCTAGCCTAAGCTTTGGGATGCCCTAGTCTTAGGCTAGGGGAGCCCTAGCCTTAGCCTAAGCTTAGGGGTGCCCTAGCCTAAGTCTAGGGGTGCCCTAACCTAAGCCTAGGGGTGCCCTAGACTAAGACTAGTGGTGCCCTAGCCTTAGGCTAGGTAAGCCCAAGCCTTAGCCTAAGCCTAGTGGTGCCCTAGCCTAAGCCGAGGGGTGCCTGAGCATAAGCCTAGGGGTGCCCTAACCTAAGCCTAGGGGTGCCCTAGCCTAAGCCTAGGCATGCCCTAGCCTAAGCCTAGGGGAGTCCTAGCCTTAGCCTAAGGCTAGGGGTGCCCTAGACTTAGCCTAAGCCTATGTCTGCCCTAGCCTAAGCCTAGGGGTGCCCTAGCCTAAGCCTAGGGGAGCCCTAGACTTAGCCTAAGCTTATGGCTGCCCTAGCCTAAGCCTAGGGGTGCCCTAGCCTAAGCCTAGGGGTGCCCTAACCTTAGGCTAGGGGAGCCCTAGCCTTTGCCTAAGCCTAGGGGTGCCCTAGCGTAAGTCTAGGGATGCCCTTGCCTAAGCCTAGGGGTGCCCTAGCCTAAGTCTATGGGTGCCCTAGCCTAAGCCTAGGGGTGCCCTAGCCTTAGACTAAGCCTAGGGGTGCACTAGTCTAATCCTAGGGGTTCCCTAGCCTAAGCCTAGGGGTGCCCTAGCCTTAGGCTAGGGGAGCCCTAGCCTTAGCCTAAGACCAGGGGTGCCCCTGCCTAAGTCTAGGGGTGCCCAAGCCTAAGCCTAGATGTGCCCTAACCTAAGCTTAGAGCTGCCCTAGCCTAAGCCTAGGGGTGCCCTAGGCTTAGGCTAGGCGAGCCCTAGCCTTAGCCTAAGCCTAGGGGTGCCCTAGCCTTAGCCTAAGCCTAGGGGTGCCCTAGCCTAAGCCTAAGGGTGCCCTAGCCTAAGCCTAGGGGTGTTCTAGCCTTAGGCAAGGGGAGCCTAGCTTTAGCCTTAGCCTAGGGGTGCCCTAGCCTAAGCCTAGGGGTGCCCTAGCCTAAGCCTTGGGGTGCCCTAGCCTGAGGCTAGGGGAGCCCAAGCCTTAGCCTAAGCCTAGGGGTGCCCTAGCCTAAGCCTAGGGGTGCCCTAGCCTGGGCCTAGGGGTGCCATAGCCTGAGCCTACGGGTGCCCTAGCCTGAGGCTAGGGGAGCCCTAATGTTAGTTAGCCTAGGATTGCCCTAGCCTAAGCCTAGGGGTGCCATAGCCTGAGTCTAGGGGTGAAATAGCCTGAGGCAAGTGGAGCCACAGTCTTAGCCTAAACCTAGGGGAGCCCTAGCCTAAGCTTAGGGGTGCCCTAGCCTAAGCCTAGGGGTGCCCTAGCCTTAGGCTAGGGTAGCCCTAGCCTGAGCCTACGGGTGCCCCTGCCTGAGGATAGGGGAGCCCTAGACTTAGCCTAAGCCTAGGATTGCCCTAGCCTAAGATAACGGGTGCCCTAGCCTGAGTCTAGGGGTGCCCTTGCCTGAGGCTAGGGGAGCCGTTGCCTTAGCCTAAGTCTAGGGGTGCCCTAGCCTAAGCCTAGGGGTGCCGAAGCTTAAGCCTAGGGGTGCCCTAGCCTTAGTCTAGGAGTTCCCTAGCCTAAGCCTAGGGGTGCCCTAGCCTAAGCCTAAGTTAGCCCAGCCTTAGCCTAAGCCTAGGGGTGCCCTAGCCTAAGCCTAGGGGTGTCCTAGCCTAAGCCTAGGGGTGCCCTAGCCTAAGCCTAGGGGTGCTCTAGCCTTAGGCTAGGGGAGCCCAGCCTTAGCCTAAGCCTAGGGGTGCCCTAGCCTAAGCCTAGGGGTGCCCTAGCCTAAGCTTAGGGGTGCAATAGCCTGAGTCTAGGGGTGCACTAGCCTGAGGCTAGGGGAGCCGTAGCCTTAGCCTAAGCATAGGGGAGCCCTAGCTTAAGCCTAGGGGTGTACTAGCCTAAGCCTAGGGGTGCCCTAGGCTAAGCCTTGCGGTGCCCTAGCCTAAGCCTAGGCTTCCCCTAGCCTAAGCCTAGGGGAGTCCTAGCCTAAGCCTAGGGGTGCCCTAGCCTAAGCCTAGGGGTGCCCTAGCCTTAGCCTAAGCCTAGGGGTGCCCTAGTCTAAGCCTAGGGTGCCCTATCCTGAGCCTAGGGAGCCCTACCTTAGCCTAAGCATAGGATTGTCCTAGCCTAAGCTTAGGGGTGCCCTAGCCTGAATCTAGGGGTGCCGTTGCCTTAGCCTAAGTCTAGGGGTGCCTTAGCCTAAGCCTAGGGGTGCCCTAGCCTAAGCCTAGAGGTGCCCTAGCCTAAGCCTAGGGGTGCCCTAGCCTAAGCCTAGGGGTGCCCTAGCCTAAGCCTAGGGGTGCACTAGTCTAAGCCTAGGGTGCCCTATCCTGAGCCTAGGGAGCCCTACCTTAGCCTAAGCATAGGATTGTCCTAGCCTAAGCTTAGGGGTGCCCTAGCCTGAATCTAGGGGTGCCGTTGCCTTAGCCTAAGTCTAGGGGTGCCTTAGCCTAAGCCTAGGGGTGCCCTAGCCTAAGCCTAGGGGTGCCCTAGCCTAAGCCTAGGGGTGCCCTAGCCTTAGGCTAGGAGAGCCCTAGCCTTAGCCTAAACCCAGGGGTGTCCTAGCCAAAGCCTAGGGGTTCCCTAGCCTAAACCTAGGGGTGCCCTAGCCTAAGCCTAGGCGTGCCCTAGCCTAAACCTAAGCCTAGGGGTGCCCTAGCATAAGCCTATGGGTGCCCTAGCCTAAGCCTAGGGGTGCCCTAGAACAATCCTAGGGGTGCCATCGCCTAAGCCTAGGGGTGCCATAGGCAAAGCCTAGGGGTGCCTTAGCCTAAGCCTAGGGGTTCCCTAGCTTTAGGCAAGGGGAGCCTTAGCCTTAGCCTAAGCCTAGGTTTACCCTAGCCTAAGCCTAGGGGTTCCCTACCCTAAGCCTAAGGGTGCCCTAGCCTAAGCCTAGAGGTGCCCTAGCCTAAGCCTATGGGTGCCCTAACCTAAGCCTAGGGGTGCCCTAGCCTTAGCCTAGGGATGCCCTAGCCTAAGCCTAGGCGTGCCCTAGCCTAAGCCTAAGCTTAGGGGTGCCCTAGCCTAAGCCTAGGGGTGCCCAGGCCTTAGGCTAGGGGAGCCCTTGCCTTAGCTTAAGCCTATGGCTGCCATAGCCTAAGCCTAGTGGTGACCTACCCTAAGCCTAGAGGTGCCCTAGCCTTCGGCTAGGTGAGACCAAGCATTAGCCTAAGCCTAGGGGTGCCCTAGCCTAAGCCTAGGGGTGCCTGAGCCTAAGCCTAGGGGTGCCCTAACCTAAGCCTAGGGGTGCCCTAGCATAAGCCTAGGCGTGCCCTAGCCTAAGCCTAGGGGAGTCCTAGCCTTAGCCTAAGCCTACGGGTGCCCTAGCCTAAGCCTAGGGGTGCCCTAGCCTAAGCCTAGGTGAGCCCTAGCCTCAGGCTAGGGGAGCTCTAGCCTTAGCCTAAGCCTAGGGGTGCCCTAGCCTGAGCCTACGGGTGCCCTAGCCTTAGGCTAGGGGAGCCCTAACCTTACCCTAAGCCTAGGGGTGGCCTAGCCTAAGCCTATGGGTCCCATAGCCTAAGCCTAGGGGTGCCCTAGCCTAAGCCTAGGGGTGCCCTAGCCTAAGCCTAGGGGTGCCCTAGCCTAAGCCTAGGCATCCCCTAGGCTAAGCCTAGGGGAGTCCTAGCCTTAGCCTAAGCCTAGGGGTGCCCTAGCCTAAGCCTATGGGTGCCCTAGCCTGATTCTATGGGTGCCCTAGCATAAGGTTAGGGGAGCCCTAGCCTTAGTCTAGCCTAGGATTGCCCTAGCCTAAGCCTAGGGTTGCCATAGCCTGAGTCTAGGGGTGCCCTAACCTGAGGCTCTCGGAGCCGTAGCCTTATCCTAAGCCTAGTGGTGCCCGAGCCTAAGCCTAGGCGTGCCCTAGCCTAAGCCTAGGCATGCCCTAGCCTAAGCCTAAGCCTAGGGGTGCCCTAGCCTGAGCCTAGGGGTGCCCTAGCTTGAGCCTAGGGGTGACCTAGCCTTAGGCTAGGGGATCCTTAGCCTTAGCTTAAGCCTATGTGTGCCCTAGCCTAAGCCTAGGGGTGCCATAGCCTGAGTCTAGGGGTGCCCTAACCTGAGGCTCTCAGAGCCGTAGCCTTATCCTAAGCCTAGTGGTGCCCTAGCCTAAGCCTAGGGGTGCCCTAGACTAAGCCTAGGCATGCCCTAGCCTAAGCCTAGGGGTGCCCTATCCTAAGGCTAGGAGAGCCCTAACCTTAGCCTAAGCCTAGGGGTGCCTTAGCCTCAGCCTAGGGGTGCCCTAGCTTGAGCCTAGGGGTGCCCTAGCCTTAGGCTATGGGATCCCTAGCCTTAGCTTAAGCCTAGGGGTGCCCTAGCCTAAGCCTAGGGGTGCCCTAGCCTAAGCCTAGGGGTGCCCTTGCCTAAGCCTAGGGGTTCCCTAGCCTAAGTCTAGGGGTGCCTTTGCCTAAGCGTAGGGGTGCCCTAGCCTAATCATAGGGGTGTCCTAGCCATAGGCCAAGGGAGCCCTTGCCTTAGCCTAAGCCTAGGGGTGCCCTAGTCTAAGCCTAGGGTGCCCTATCCTGAGCCTAGGGAGCCCTACCTTAGCCTAAGCATAGGATTGTCCTAGCCTAAGCTTAGGGGTGCCCTAGCCTGAGTTTAGGGGTGCCCTAGCCTGAGGCTAGGGGAGCCGTTGCCTTAGCCTAAGTCTAGGGGTGCCTTAGCCTAAGCCTAGGGGTGCCCTAGCCTAAGCCTAGAGGTGCCCTAGCCTAAGCATAGGGGTTCCCTAGCCCAAGCCTATGGGTGCCCTAGCCTTAGGCTAGGAGAGCCCTAGACTTAGCCTAAGCCTAGGGCTGACCTAGCCTAAGCCTAGGGGTGCCCGAGCCTAAGCCTAGAGGTGCCCTAGCCTAAGCCTAGGGGTGATCTAGCCTAAGCCTAGGGGTGCCCTAGCCTAAGCCTAGGGGTTCCCTAGCCTAAGCCTAGGGGTTCCCTAGCCTAAGCCTAGGGGTGCCCTAGCCAAAGCCTAGGGGTGCCCTAGCCTAAGCCTAGGGGTGCCCTAGCCTAAGCCTAGGGGTGCCCTAGCCTAAACCTAAGCCTAAGGGTGCCCTAGCCTAAGCCTAGGGGTGCCCTAGCCTAAACCTAAGCCTAGGGGTGCCCTAGCCTAAGCCTATGGGTGCCCTAGCCTAAGCCTAGGGGTGCCCTAGAACAAGCCTAGGGGTGCCATCGCCTAAGCCTAGGGGTGCCATAGGCTAAGCCTAGGGGTGCCTTAGCCTAAGCCTAGGGGTTCCCTAGCTTTAGGCAAGGGGAGCCTTAGCCTTAGCCTAAGCCTAGGTTTACCGTAGCCTAAGCCTAGGGGTTCCCTACCCTAAGCCTAGGGGTGCCCTAGCCTAAGCCTAGAGGTGCCCTAGCCTAAGCCTATGGGTGCCCTAACCTAAGCCTAGGGGTGCCCTAGCCTTAGCCTAGGGATGCCCTAGCCTAAGCCTAGGGGTGCCCTAGCCTTAGCCTAAGCCTAGTAGTGCCCTAGTCTAAGCCTAGGGTGCCCTATCCTGAGCCTAGGGAGCTCAACCTTAGCCTAAGCATAGGATTGTCCTAGCCTAAGCTTAGGGGTGCCCTAGCCTGAGTCTAGGGGTGCCCTAGCCTGAGGCTAGGGGAGCCGTTGCCTTAGCCTAAGTCTAGGTGTGCCTTAGCCTAAGCCTAGGGGTGCCCTAGCCTAAGCCTAGAGGTGCCCTAGCCTAAGCCTAGGGGTGCCCTAGCCTAAGCCTAGGGGTGCCCTAGCCTAAGCCTAGGGGTGCCCTAGCCTAAGCCTAGGGGTGCACTAGCCTAAGCCTAGGGGTGCCCTAGCCTAAACCTAAGTCTAGGGGTGCCCCAGCATAAGAATATGGGTGCCCTAGCCTAAGCCTAGGGGTGCCCTAGAACAAGACTAGGGGTGCGATCGCCTAAGCCTAGGGGTGCAATAGGCTAAGCCTAGGGGTGCCTTAGCCTAAGCCTAGGGGTTCCCTAGCTTTAGGCAAGGGGAGCCTTAGCCTTAGCCTAAGCCTAGGTTTACCCTAGCCTAAGCCTAGGGGTGCCCTAGCCTAAGCCTATGGGTGCCCTAACCTAAGCCTAGGGGTGCCCTAGCCTTAGCCTAGGGATGCCCTAGCCTAAGCCTAGGGGTGCCCTAGCCTAACCCTAAGCTTAGGGGTGCCCTAGCCTAAGCCTAGGGGTGCCCAGTCCTTAGGCTAGGGGAGCCCTTGCCGTAGCTTAAGCCTATGGCTGCCATAGCCTAAGCCTAGTGGTGCCCTACCCCAAGCCTAGAGGTGCCCTAGCCTTAGGCTAGGTGAGACCAAGCATTAGCCTAAGCCTAGGGGTGCCCTAGCCTGAGCCTAGGGGTGCCTGAGCCTAAGCCTAGGGGTTCCCTAACCTAAGCCTAGGGGTGCCCTAGCCTAAGCCTAGGCGTGCCCTAGCCTAAGCCTAGGGGAGTCCTAGCCTTAGCCTAAGCCTACGGGTGCCCTAGCCTAAGCCTAGGGGTGCCCTAGCCTAAGCCTAGGTGAGCCCTAGCCTCAGGCTAGGGGAGCCCTAGCCTTAGCCTAAGCCTAGGGGTGCCCTAGCCTGAGCCTACGGGTGCCCTAGCCTTAGGCTAGGGGAGCCCTAACCTTACCCTAAGCCTAGGGGTGGCCTAGCCTAAGCCTATGGGTCCCATAGCCTAAGCCTAGGGGTGCCCTAGCCTAAGCCTAGGGGTGCCCTAGCCTAAGCCTAGGGGTGCCCTAGCCTAAGCCTAGGGGTGCCCTAGCCTAAGCCTAGGCTTCCCCTAGCCTAAGCCTAGGGGAGTCCTAGCCTTAGCCTAAGCCTAGGGGTGCCCTAGCCTAAGCCTATGGGTGCCCTAGCCTGATCCAACGGGTGCCCTAGCATAAGGTTAGGGGAGCACTAGCCTTAGTCTAGCCTAGGATTGCCCTAGCCTAAGCCTAGGGTTGCCATAGCCTGAGTCTAGGGGTGCCCTAACCTGAGGCTCTCGGAGCCGTAGCCTTATCCTAAGCCTAGTGGTGCCCGAGCCTAAGCCTAGGCGTGCCCTAGCCTAAGCCTAGGCATGCCCTAGCCTAAGCCTAAGCCTAGGGGTGCCTTAGCCTGAGCCTAGGGGTGCCCTAGCTTGAGCCTAGGGGTGACCTAGCCTTAGGCTAGGGGATCCTTAGCCTTAGCTTAAGCCTAGGTGTGCCCTATCCTAAGCCTAGGGGTGCTATAGCCTGAGTCTAGGGGTGCTCTAACCTGAGGCTCTCAGAGACGTAGCCTTATCCTAAACCTAGTGGTGCCCTAGCCTAAGCCTAGGGGTGCCCTAGACTAAGCCTAGGCATGCCCTAGCCTAAGCCTAGGGGTGCCCTATCCTAAGGCTAGGAGAGCCGTAGCCTTAGCCTAAGCCTAGGGGTGCCTTAGCCTCAGCCTAGGTGTGCCCTAGCTTGAGCCTAGGGGTGCCCTAGCCTTAGGCTATGGGATCCCTAGCCTTAGCTTAAGCCTAGGGGTGCCCTAGCCTAAGCCTAGGGGTGCCCTAGCCTAAGCCTAGGGGTGCCCTAGCCTAAGCCTAGGGGTGCTCTTGCCTAAGCCTAGGGGTTCCCTAGCCTAAGTCTAGGGGTGCCTTTGCCTAAGCCTAGGGGTGCCCTAGCCTAATCCTAGGGGTGTCCTAGCCATAGGCCAAGGGAGCCCTTGCCTTAGCCTAAGCCTAGGGGTGCCTAGGCTAAGCCTAGGTGTGCCCTAGCCTAAGCCTAGGGGTGCCCTAGCCTTAGGCTAGGGGAGCCCTAGCCTTAGCCTAAGCCTAGGTGTGCCCTAGCCTAAGCCTAGGGGTGCCCTAGCCTAAGCCTAGGGGTGTTCTAGCCTTAGGCATGGGAAGCCTAGCCTTAGCCTTAGCCTAGGGGTGCCCTAGCCTAAGCCTAGGGGTGCCCTAGCCTAAGCCTTGGGGTACCCTAGCCTGAGGCTAGGGGAGCCCAAGCCTTAGCCTAAGTCTAGGGGTGCCCTAGCCTAAGCCTAGGGGTGCCCTAGCCGGGGCCTAGGGGTGCCATAGCCTGAGCCTAAGGGTGCCCTAGCCTGAGGCTAGGGGAGCCCTAATGTTAGTCTAGCCTAGGATTGCCCTAGCCTAAGCCTAGGGGTGCCATAGCCTGAGTCTAGGGGTGAACTAGCCTGAGGCAAGAGGAGCCACAGTCTTAGCCTAAACCTAGGGGAGCCCTAGCCTAAGCTTAGGGGTGCCCTAGCCTAAGCCTAGGGGTTCCCTAGCTTAAGCCTAGGGGTGCCCTAGCCTTAGGCTAGAAGAGCCCTAGCCTTAGCCTAAGCCTAGGGGTGCCCTAGCTTAAGCCTAGGGGTGCCCTAGCCTAAGCTTAGGGGTGCCCTAGCTTAACCTAGGGGTGCCCTAGCCTAAGCCTAGGGGTGCCCCAGCCTAAGCCTAAGTTTAGGGGTGCCCTAGCCTAAGCCTAGTGGTGCCCAGGCCTTAGGCTAGGGGAGCCCTTGCCTTAGCTTAAGCCTATGGCTGCCCTACCCTAAGCTTAAGGGTGCCCTACCCTAAGCTTAGGGGTGCCCTAGCCTTAGGCTAGGGGAGCCCTAGCCTTAGCCTAAGCCTAGGGGTGCCCTAGCCTAAGCCTAGTGGTACCCTAGCCTAAGCCTAGAGGTGCCCGAGCCTTAGGCTAGGTGAGCCCAAGCATTAGCCTAAGCCTAGGGGTGCCCTAGCCTAAGCCTAGGGGTGCCGGAGCCTAAGCCTAGGGGTGCCCTAACCTAAGCCTAGGGGTGCCCTATCCTAAGCCTAGGCGTGCCCTAGCCTAAGCCTAGGGGAGTCCTAGCCTTAGCCTAAGCCTACGGGTGCCCTAGCCTAAGCCTAGGGTTGCTGAGGCTAAGCCTAGGTGAGCCCTAGCCTAAACCTATGGGTGCCCTAGCCTGAGCCTAGGGGTGCCCTAGCCTGAGCCTACGGGTGCCCTAGCCTTAGGCTAGGGGAGCCATAGCCTTAGCCTAAGCCTAGGGGTGGCCTAGCCTAAGCCTATGGGTCCCATAGCCTAAGCCTAGGGGTGCCCTAGCCTAATCCTATGGGTGCCCTAGCCTGAGCCTACGGTTACCCTAGCATAAGGTTAGGGGAGCCCTAGCCTTAGTCTAGCCTAGGATTGCCCTAGCCTAAGCCTAGGGGTGCCATAGCCTGAGTCTAGGGGTGCCCTAACCTGAGGCTCTCAGAGCCATAGCCTTATCCTAAGCCTAGTGGTGCCCTAGCCTAAGCCTAGGGGTGCCCTAGACTAAGCCTAGGCATGCCCTAGCCTAAGCCTAGGGGTGCCCTATAATAAGGGAAGGAGAGCCCTAGCCTTAGCCTAAGCCTAGGGGTGCCTTAGCCTCAGCCTAGGGGTGCCCTAGCTTGAGCCTCGGGGTGCCCTAGCCTTAGGCTATGGGATCCCTAGCCTTAGCTTAAGCCTAGGGGTGCCCTAGCCTAAGCCTAGGGGTGCCCTAGCCTAAGCCTAGGGGTGCCCTTGCCTAAGCCTAGGGGTTCCCTAGCCTAAGTCTAGGGGTGCCTTTGCCTAATCCTAGGGGTGCCCTAGCCTAATCCTAGGGGTGTCCTAGCCATAGGCCAAAGGAGCCCTTGCCTTAGCCTAAGCTTAGGGGTGCCCTAGGCTAAGCCTAGGGGTGCCCTAGACTAAGCCTAGGCATGCCCTAGCCTAAGCCTAGGGGTGCCCTATCCTAAGGCTAGGAGAGCCCTAACCTTAGCCTAAGCCTAGGGGTGCCTTAGCCTCAGCCTAGGGGTGCCCTAGCTTGAGCCTAGGGGTGCCCTAGCCTTAGGCTATGGGATCCCTAGCCTTAGCTTAAGCCTAGGGGTGCCCTAGCCTAAGCCTAGGGGTGCCCTAGCCTAAGCCTAGGGGTGCCCTTGCCTAAGCCTAGGGGTTCCCTAGCCTAAGTCTAGGGGTGCCTTTGCCTAAGCCTAGGGGTGCCCTAGCCTAATCATAGGGGTGTCCTAGCCATAGGCCAAGGGAGACCTTGCCTTAGCCTAAGCCTAGGGGTGCCCTAGTCTAAGCCTAGGGTGCCCTATCCTGAGCCTAGGGAGCCCTACCTTAGCCTAAGCATAGGATTGTCCTAGCCTAAGCTTAGGGGTGCCCTAGCCTGAGTTTAGGGGTGCCCTAGCCTGAGGCTAGGGGAGCCGTTGCCTTAGCCTAAGTCTAGGGGTGCCTTAGCCTAAGCCTAGGGGTGCCCTAGCCTAAGCCTAGAGGTGCCCTAGCCTAAGCATAGGGGTTCCCTAGCCCAAGCCTATGGGTGCCCTAGCCTTAGGCTAGGGGAGCCCTAGACTTAGCCTAAGCCTAGGGCTGACCTAGCCTAAGCCTAGGGGTGCCCGAGCCTAAGCCTAGAGGTGCCCTAGCCTAAGCCTAGGGGTGATCTAGCCTAAGCCTAGGGGTGCCCTAGCCTAAGCCTAGGGGTTCCCTAGCCTAAGCCTAGGGGTGCCCTAGCCAAAGCTTAGGGGTGCCCTAGCCTAAGCCTAGGGGTGCCCTAGCCTAAGCCTAGGGGTGCCCTAACCTAAACCTAAGCCTAAGGGTGCCCTAGCCTAAGCCTAGGGGTGCCCTAGCCTAAACCTAAGCCTAGGGGTGCCCTAGCCTAAGCCTATGGGTGCCCTAGCCTAAGCCTAGGGGTGCCCTAGAACAAGCCTAGGGGTGCCATCGCCTAAGCCTAGGGGTGCCATAGGCTAAGCCTAGGGGTGCCTTAGCCTAAGCCTAGGGGTTCCCTAGCTTTAGGCAAGGGGAGCCTTAGCCTTAGCCTAAGCCTAGGTTTACCGTAGCCTAAGCCTAGGGGTTCCCTACCCTAAGCCTAGGGGTGCCCTAGCCTAAGCCTAGAGGTGCCCTAGCCTAAGCCTATGGGTGCCCTAACCTAAGCCTAGGGGTGCCCTAGCCTTAGCCTAGGGATGCCCTAGCCTAAGCCTAGGGGTGCCCTAGCCTTAGCCTAAGCCTAGTAGTGCCCTAGTCTAAGCCTAGGGTGCCCTATCCTGAGCCTAGGGAGCTCAACCTTAGCCTAAGCATAGGATTGTCCTAGCCTAAGCTTAGGGGTGCCCTAGCCTGAGTCTAGGGGTGCCCTAGCCTGAGGCTAGGGGAGCCGTTGCCTTAGCCTAAGTCTAGGTGTGCCTTAGCCTAAGCCTAGGGGTGCCCTAGCCTAAGCCTAGGGGTGCCCTAGCCTAAGCCTAGGGGTGCCCTAGCCTAAGCCTAGGGGTGACCTAGCCTAAGCCTAGGGGTGCACTAGCCTAAGCCTAGGGGTGCCCTAGCCTAAACCTAAGTCTAGGGGTGCCCCAGCATAAGAATATGGGTGCCCTAGCCTAAGCCTAGGGGTGCCCTAGAACAAGACTAGGGGTGCGATCGCCTAAGCCTAGGGGTGCAATAGGCTAAGCCTAGGGGTGCCTTAGCCTAAGCCTAGGGGTTCCCTAGCTTTAGGCAAGGGGAGCCTTAGCCTTAGCCTAAGCCTAGGTTTACCCTAGCCTAAGCCTAGGGGTGCCCTAGCCTAAGCCTATGGGTGCCCTAACCTAAGCCTAGGGGTGCCCTAGCCTTAGCCTAGGGATGCCCTAGCCTAAGCCTAGGGGTGCCCTAGCCTAACCCTAAGCTTAGGGGTGCCCTAGCCTAAGCCTAGGGGTGCCCAGTCCTTAGGCTAGGGGAGCCCTTGCCGTAGCTTAAGCCTATGGCTGCCATAGCCTAAGCCTAGTGGTGCCCTACCCCAAGCCTAGAGGTGCCCTAGCCTTAGGCTAGGTGAGACCAAGCATTAGCCTAAGCCTAGGGGTGCCCTAGCCTGAGCCTAGGGGTGCCTGAGCCTAAGCCTAGGGGTGCCCTAACCTAAGCCTAGGGGTGCCCTAGCCTAAGCCTAGGCGTGCCCTAGCCTAAGCCTAGGGGAGTCCTAGCCTTAGCCTAAGCCTACGGGTGCCCTAGCCTAAGCCTAGGGGTGCCCTAGCCTAAGCCTAGGTGAGCCCTAGCCTCAGTCTAGGGGAGCCCTAGCCTTAGCCTAAGCCTAGGGGTGCCCTAGCCTGAGCCTACGGGTGCCCTAGCCTTAGGCTAGGGGAGCCCTAACCTTACCCTAAGCCTAGGGGTGGCCTAGCCTAAGCCTATGGGTCCCATAGCCTAAGCCTAGGGGTGCCCTAGCCTAAGCCTAGGGGTGCCCTAGCCTAAGCCTAGGGGTGCCCTAGCCTAAGCCTAGGGGTGCCCTAGCCTAAGCCTAGGCTTCCCCTAGCCTAAGCCTAGGGGAGTCCTAGCCTTAGCCTAAGCCTAGGGGTGCCCTAGCCTAAGCCTATGGGTGCCCTAGCCTGATCCAACGGGTGCCCTAGCATAAGGTTAGGGGAGCACTAGCCTTAGTCTAGCCTAGGATTGCCCTAGCCTAAGCCTAGGGTTGCCATAGCCTGAGTCTAGGGGTGCCCTAACCTGAGGCTCTCGGAGCCGTAGCCTTATCCTAAGCCTAGTGGTGCCCGAGCCTAAGCCTAGGCGTGCCCTAGCCTAAGCCTAGGCATGCCCTAGCCTAAGCCTAAGCCTAGGGGTGCCTTAGCCTGAGCCTAGGGGTGCCCTAGCTTGAGCCTAGGGGTGACCTAGCCTTAGGCTAGGGGATCCTTAGCCTTAGCTTAAGCCTAGGTGTGCCCTATCCTAAGCCTAGGGGTGCTATAGCCTGAGTCTAGGGGTGCTCTAACCTGAGGCTCTCAGAGAAGTAGCCTTATCCTAAACCTAGTGGTGCCCTAGCCTAAGCCTAGGGGTGCCCTAGACTAAGCCTAGGCATGCCCTAGCCTAAGCCTAGGGGTGCCCTATCCTAAGGCTAGGAGAGCCGTAGCCTTAGCCTAAGCCTAGGGGTGCCTTAGCCTCAGCCTAGGTGTGCCCTAGCTTGAGCCTAGGGGTGCCCTAGCCTTAGGCTATGGGATCCCTAGCCTTAGCTTAAGCCTAGGGGTGCCCTAGCCTAAGCCTAGGGGTGCCCTAGCCTAAGCCTAGGGGTGCCCTAGCCTAAGCCTAGGGGTGCTCTTGCCTAAGCCTAGGGGTTCCCTAGCCTAAGTCTAGGGGTGCCTTTGCCTAAGCCTAGGGGTGCCCTAGCCTAATCCTAGGGGTGTCCTAGCCATAGGCCAAGGGAGCCCTTGACTTAGCCTAAGCCTAGGGGTGCCTAGGCTAAGCCTAGGTGTGCCCTAGCCTAAGCCTAGGGGTGCCCTAGCCTTAGGCTAGGGGAGCCCTAGCCTTAGCCTAAGCCTAGGTGTGCCCTAGCCTAAGCCTAGGGGTGCCCTAGCCTAAGCCTAGGGGTGTTCTAGCCTTAGGCATGGGAAGCCTAGCCTTAGCCTTAGCCTAGGGGTGCCCTAGCCTAAGCCTAGGGGTGCCCTAGCCTAAGCCTTGGGGTACCCTAGCCTGAGGCTAGGGGAGCCCAAGCCTTAGCCTAAGTCTAGGGGTGCCCTAGCCTAAGCCTAGGGGTGCCCTAGCCGGGGCCTAGGGGTGCCATAGCCTGAGCCTAAGGGTGCCCTAGCCTGAGGCTAGGGGAGCCCTAATGTTAGTCTAGCCTAGGATTGCCCTAGCCTAAGCCTAGGGGTGCCATAGCCTGAGTCTAGGGGTGAACTAGCCTGAGGCAAGAGGAGCCACAGTCTTAGCCTAAACCTAGGGGAGCCCTAGCCTAAGCTTAGGGGTGCCCTAGCCTAAGCCTAGGGGTTCCCTAGCTTAAGCCTAGGGGTGCCCTAGCCTTAGGCTAGAAGAGCCCTAGCCTTAGCCTAAGCCTAGGGGTGCCCTAGCTTAAGCCTAGGGGTGCCCTAGCCTAAGCTTAGGGGTGCCCTAGCTTAACCTAGGGGTGCCCTAGCCTAAGCCTAGGGGTGCCCCAGCCTAAGCCTAAGTTTAGGGGTGCCCTAGCCTAAGCCTAGTGGTGCCCAGGCCTTAGGCTAGGGGAGCCCTTGCCTTAGCTTAAGCCTATGGCTGCCCTACCCTAAGCTTAAGGGTGCCCTACCCTAAGCTTAGGGGTGCCCTAGCCTTAGGCTAGGGGAGCCCTAGCCTTAGCCTAAGCCTAGGGGTGCCCTAGCCTAAGCCTAGTGGTACCCTAGCCTAAGCCTAGAGGTGCCCGAGCCTTAGGCTAGGTGAGCCCAAGCATTAGCCTAAGCCTAGGGGTGCCCTAGCCTAAGCCTAGGGGTGCCGGAGCCTAAGCCTAGGGGTGCCCTAACCTAAGCCTAGGGGTGCCCTATCCTAAGCCTAGGCGTGCCCTAGCCTAAGCCTAGGGGAGTCCTAGCCTTAGCCTAAGCCTACGGGTGCCCTAGCCTAAGCCTAGGGTTGCTGAGGCTAAGCCTAGGTGAGCCCTAGCCTAAACCTATGGGTGCCCTAGCCTGAGCCTAGGGGTGCCCTAGCCTGAGCCTACGGGTGCCCTAGCCTTAGGCTAGGGGAGCCATAGCCTTAGCCTAAGCCTAGGGGTGGCCTAGCCTAAGCCTATGGGTCCCATAGCCTAAGCCTAGGGGTGCCCTAGCCTAATCCTATGGGTGCCCTAGCCTGAGCCTACGGTTACCCTAGCATAAGGTTAGGGGAGCCCTAGCCTTAGTCTAGCCTAGGATTGCCCTAGCCTAAGCCTAGGGGTGCCATAGCCTGAGTCTAGGGGTGCCCTAACCTGAGGCTCTCAGAGCCGTAGCCTTATCCTAAGCCTAGTGGTGCCCTAGCCTAAGCCTAGGGGTGCCCTAGACTAAGCCTAGGCATGCCCTAGCCTAAGCCTAGGGGTGCCCTATAATAAGGGAAGGAGAGCCCTAGCCTTAGCCTAAGCCTAGGGGTGCCTTAGCCTCAGCCTAGGGGTGCCCTAGCTTGAGCCTAGGGGTGCCCTAGCCTTAGGCTATGGGATCCCTAGCCTTAGCTTAAGCCTAGGGGTGCCCTAGCCTAAGCCTTGGGGTGCCCTAGCCTAAGCCTAGGGGTGCCCTTGCCTAAGCCTAGGGGTTCCCTAGCCTAAGTCTAGGGGTGCCTTTGCCTAATCCTAGGGGTGCCCTAGCCTAATCCTAGGGGTGTCCTAGCCATAGGCCAAAGGAGCCCTTGCCTTAGCCTAAGCCTAGGGGTGCCCTAGGCTAAGCCTAGGTGTGCCCTAGCCTAAGCCTAGGGGTGCCCTAGCCTTAGGCTAGGGGAGCCCTAGCCTTAGCCTAAGCCTAGGTGTGCCCTAGCCTAAGCCTAGGGGTGCCCTAGCCTAAGTCTAGGGGTGTTCTAGCCTTAGGCAAGGGGAGCCTAGCCTTAGCCTTAGCCTAGGGGTGCCCTAGCCTAAGCCTAGCGGTGCCCTAGCCTAAGCCTTGGGGTGCCCTAGCCTGAGGCTAGGGGAGCCCAAGCCTTAGCCTAAGCCTAGGGGTGCCCTAGCCTAAGCCTAGGGGTGCCCTAGCCTGGGCCTAGGGGTGCCATAGCCTGAGCCTACGGGTGCCCTAGCCTGAGGCTAGGGGAGCCCTAATGTTAGTCTAGCCTAGGATTGCCCTAGCCTAAGCCTAGGGGTGCCATAGCCTGAGTCTAGGGGTGCCCTAACCTGAGGCTCTCGGAGCCGTAGCCTTATCCTAAGCCTAGTGGTGCCCGAGCCTAAGCCTAGGCGTGCCCTAGCCTAAGCCTAGGCATGCCCTAGCCTAAGCCTAAGCCTAGGGGTGCCTTAGCCTGAGCCTAGGGGTGCCCTAGCTTGAGCCTAGGGGTGACCTAGCCTTAGGCTAGGGGATCCTTAGCCTTAGCTTAAGCCTAGGTGTGCCCTATCCTAAGCCTAGGGGTGCTATAGCCTGAGTCTAGGGGTGCTCTAACCTGAGGCTCTCAGAGACGTAGCCTTATCCTAAGCCTAGTGGTGCCCTAGCCTAAGCCTAGGGGTGCCCTAGACTAAGCCTAGGCATGCCCTAGCCTAAGCCTAGGGGTGCCCTATCCTAAGGCTAGGAGAGCCGTAGCCTTAGCCTAAGCCTAGGGGTGCCTTAGCCTCAGCCTAGGTGTGCCCTAGCTTGAGCCTAGGGGTGCCCTAGCCTTAGGCTATGGGATCCCTAGCCTTAGCTTAAGCCTAGGGGTGCCCTAGCCTAAGCCTAGGGGTGCCCTAGCCTAAGCCTAGGGGTGCCCTAGCCTAAGCCTAGGGGTGCTCTTGCCTAAGCCTAGGGGTTCCCTAGCCTAAGTCTAGGGGTGCCTTTGCCTAAGCCTAGGGGTGCCCTAGCCTAATCCTAGGGGTGTCCTAGCCATAGGCCAAGGGAGCCCTTGCCTTAGCCTAAGCCTAGGGGTGCCTAGGCTAAGCCTAGGTGTGCCCTAGCCTAAGCCTAGGGGTGCCCTAGCCTTAGGCTAGGGGAGCCCTAGCCTTAGCCTAAGCCTAGGTGTGCCCTAGCCTAAGCCTAGGGGTGCCCTAGCCTAAGCCTTGGGGTACCCTAGCCTGAGGCTAGGGGAGCCCAAGCCTTAGCCTAAGTCTAGGGGTGCCCTAGCCTAAGCCTAGGGGTGCCATAGCCGGGGCCTAGGGGTGCCATAGCCTGAGCCTAAGGGTGCCCTAGCCTGAGGCTAGGGGAGCCCTAATGTTAGTCTAGCCTAGGATTGCCCTAGCCTAAGCCTAGGGGTGCCATAGCCTGAGTCTAGGGGTGAACTAGCCTGAGGCAAGAGGAGCCACAGTCTTAGCCTAAACCTAGGGGAGCCCTAGCCTAAGCTTAGGGGTGCCCTAGCCTAAGCCTAGGGGTTCCCTAGCCTAAGCCTAGGGGTGCCCTAGCTTAAGCCTAGGGGTGCCCTAGCCTAAGCTTAGGGGTGCCCTAGCTTAACCTAGGGGTGCCCTAGCCTAAGCCTAGGGGTGCCCCAGCCTAAGCCTAAGTTTAGGGGTGCCCTAGCCTAAGCCTAGTGGTGCCCAGGCCTTAGGCTAGGGGAGCCCTTGCCTTAGCTTAAGCCTATGGCTGCCCTACCCTAAGCTTAAGGGTGCCCTACCCTAAGCTTAGGGGTGCCCTAGCCTTAGGCTAGGGGAGCCCTAGCCTTAGCCTAAGCCTAGGGGTGCCCTAGCCTAAGCCTAGTGGTACCCTAGCCTAAGCCTAGAGGTGCCCGAGCCTTAGGCTAGGTGAGCCCAAGCATTAGCCTAAGCCTAGGGGTGCCCTAGCCTAAGCCTAGGGGTGCCGGAGCCTAAGCCTAGGGGTGCCCTAACCTAAGCCTAGGGGTGCCCTATCCTAAGCCTAGGCGTGCCCTAGCCTAAGCCTAGGGGAGTCCTAGCCTTAGCCTAAGCCTACGGGTGCCCTAGCCTAAGCCTAGGGTTGCTGAGGCTAAGCCTAGGTGAGCCCTAGCCTAAACCTATGGGTGCCCTAGCCTGAGCCTAGGGGTGCCCTAGCCTGAGCCTACGGGTGCCCTAGCCTTAGGCTAGGGGAGCCATAGCCTTAGCCTAAGCCTAGGGGTGGCCTAGCCTAAGCCTATGGGTCCCATAGCCTAAGCCTAGGGGTGCCCTAGCCTAATCCTATGGGTGCCCTAGCCTGAGCCTACGGTTACCCTAGCATAAGGTTAGGGGAGCCCTAGCCTTAGTCTAGCCTAGGATTACCCTAGCCTAAGCCTAGGGGTGCCATAGCCTGAGTCTAGTGGTGCCCTAACCTGAGGCTCTCAGAGCCGTAGCCTTATCCTAAGCCTAGTGGTGCCCTAGCCTAAGCCTAGGGGTGCCCTAGACTAAGCCTAGGCATGCCCTAGCCTAAGCCTAGGGGTGCCCTATAATAAGGGAAGGAGAGCCCTAGCCTTAGCCTAAGCCTAGGGGTGCCTTAGCCTCAGCGTAGGGGTGCCCTAGCTTGAGCCTCGGGGTGCCCTAGCCTTAGGCTATGGGATCCCTAGCCTTAGCTTAAGCCTAGGGGTGCCCTAGCCTAAGCCTAGGGGTGCCCTAGCCTAAGCCTAGGGGTGCCCTTGCCTAAGCCTAGGGGTTCCCTAGCCTAAGTCTAGGGGTGCCTTTGCCTAATCCTAGGGGTGCCCTAGCCTAATCCTAGGGGTGTCCTAGCCATAGGCCAAAGGAGCCCTTGCCTTAGCCTAAGCCTAGGGGTGCCCTAGGCTAAGCCTAGGTGTGCCCTAGCCTAAGCCTAGGGGTGCCCTAGCCTTAGGCTAGGGGAGCCCTAGCCTTAGCCTAAGCCTAGGTGTGCCCTAGCCTAAGCCTAGGGGTGCCCTAGCCTAAGCCTAGGGGTGTTCTAGCCTTAGGCAAGGGGAGCCTAGCCTTAGCCTTAGCCTAGGGGTGCCCTAGCCTAAGCCTAGGGGTGCCCTAGCCTAAGCCTTGGGGTGCGCTAGCCTGAGGCTAGGGGAGCCCAAGCCTTAGCCTAAGCCTAGGGGTGCCCTAGCCTAAGCCTAGGGGTGCCCTAGCCTGGGCCTAGGGGTGCCATAGCCTGAGCCTACGGGTGCCCTAGCCTGAAGCTAGGGGAGCCCTAATGTTAGTCTAGCCTAGGATTGCCCTAGCCTAAGCCTAGGGGTGCCATAGCCTGAGTCTAGGGGTGAACTAGCCTGAGGCAAGAGGAGCCACAGTCTTAGCCTAAACCTATGGGAGCCCTAGCCTAAGCTTAGGGGTGCCCTAGCCTAAGCCTAGGGGTTCCCTAGCTTAAGCCTAGGGGTGCCCTAGCCTTAGGCTAGAAGAGCCCTAGCCTTAGCCTAAGCCTAGGGGTGCCCTAGCTTAAGCCTAGGGGTGCCCTAGCCTAAGCTTAGGGGTGCCCTAGCTTAACCTAGGGGTGCCCTAGCCTAAGCCTAGGGGTGCCCCAGCCTAAGCCTAAGTTTAGGGGTGCCCTAGCCTAAGCCTAGGGGTGCCCAGGCCTTAGGCTAGGGGAGCCCTTGCCTTAGCTTAAGCCTATGGCTGCCCTACCCTAAGCTTAAGGGTGCCCTACCCTAAGCTTAGGGGTGCCCTAGCCTTAGGCTAGGGGAGCCCTAGCCTTAGCCTAAGCCTAGGGGTGCCCTAGCCTAAGCCTAGTGGTACCCTAGCCTAAGCCTAGAGGTGCCCGAGCCTTAGGCTAGGTGAGCCCAAGCATTAGCCTAAGCCTAGGGGTGCCCTAGCCTAAGCCTAGGGGTGCCGGAGCCTAAGCCTAGGGGTGCCCTAACCTAAGCCTAGGGGTGCCCTATCCTAAGCCTAGGCGTGCCCTAGCCTAAGCCTAGGGGAGTCCTAGCCTTAGCCTAAGCCTACGGGTGCCCTAGCCTAAGCCTAGGGTTGCTGAGGCTAAGCCTAGGTGAGCCCTAGCCTAAACCTATGGGTGCCCTAGCCTGAGCCTAGGGGTGCCCTAGCCTGAGCCTACGGGTGCCCTAGCCTTAGGCTAGGGGAGCCATAGCCTTAGCCTAAGCCTAGGGGTGGCCTAGCCTAAGCCTATGGGTCCCATAGCCTAAGCCTAGGGGTGCCCTAGCCTAATCCTATGGGTGCCCTAGCCTGAGCCTACGGTTACCCTAGCATAAGGTTAGGGGAGCCCTAGCCTTAGTCTAGCCTAGGATTGCCCTAGCCTAAGCCTAGGGGTGCCATAGCCTGAGTCTAGGGGTGCCCTAACCTGAGGCTCTCAGAGCCGTAGCCTTATCCTAAGCCTAGTGGTGCCCTAGCCTAAGCCTAGGGGTGCCCTAGACTAAGCCTAGGCATGCCCTAGCCTAAGCCTAGGGGTGCCCTATAATAAGGGAAGGAGAGCCCTAGCCTTAGCCTAAGCCTAGGGGTGCCTTAGCCTCAGCCTAGGGGTGCCCTAGCTTGAGCCTAGGGGTGCCCTAGCCTTAGGCTATGGGATCCCTAGCCTTAGCTAAAGCCTAGGGGTGCCCTAGCCTAAGCCTTGGGGTGCCCTAGCCTAAGCCTAGGGGTGCCCTTGCCTAAGCCTAGGGGTTCCCTAGCCTAAGTCTAGGGGTGCCTTTGCCTAATCCTAGGGGTGCCCTAGCCTAATCCTAGGGGTGTCCTAGCCATAGGCCAAAGGAGCCCTTGCCTTAGCCTAAGCCTAGGGGTGCCCTAGGCTAAGCCTAGGTGTGCCCTAGCCTAAGCCTAGGGGTGCCCTAGCCTTAGGCTAGGGGAGCCCTAGCCTTAGCCTAAGCCTAGGTGTGCCTTAGCCTAAGCCTAGGGGTGCCCTAGCCGAAGCCTAGGGGTGTTCTAGCCTTAGGCAAGGGGAGCCTAGCCTTAGCCTTAGCCTAGGGGTGCCCTAGCCTAAGCCTAGGGGTGCCCTAGCCTAAGCCTTGGGGTGCCCTAGCCTGAGGCTAGGGGAGCCCAAGCCTTAGCCTAAGCCTAGGGGTGCCCTAGCCTAAGCCTAGGGGTGCCCTAGCCTGGGCCTAGGGGTGCCATAGCCTGAGCCTACGGGTGCCCTAGCCTGAGGCTAGGGGAGCCCTAATGTTAGTCTAGCCTAGGATTGCCCTAGCCTAAGCCTAGGGGTGCCATAGCCTGAGTCTAGGGGTGAAATAGCCTGAGGCAAGAGGAGCCACAGTCTTAGCCTAAACCTAGGGGAGCCCTAGCCTAAGCTTAGGGGTGCCCTAGCCTAAGCCTAGGGGTTCCGTAGCCTTAGGCTAGGGTAGCCCTAGCCTGAGCCTACGGGTGCCCCTGCCTGAGGATAGGGGAGCCCTAGACTTAGCCTAAGCCTAGGATTGCCCTAGCCTAAGATAACGGGTGCCCTAGCCTGAGTCTAGGGGTGCCCTTGCCTGAGGCTAGGGGAGCCGTTGCCTTAGCCTAAGTCTAGGGGTGCCCTAGCCTAAGCCTAGGGGTGCCGAAGCTTAAGCCTAGGGGTGCCCTAGCCTTAGTCTAGGAGTTCCCTAGCCTAAGCCTAGGGGTGCCCTAGCCTAAGCCTAAGTTAGCCCAGCCTTAGCCTAAGCCTAGGGGTGCCCTAGCCTAAGCCTAGGGGTGTCCTAGCCTAAGCCTAGGGGTGCCCTAGCCTAAGCCTAGGGGTGCTCTAGCCTTAGGCTAGGGGAGCCCAGCCTTAGCCTAAGCCTAGGGGTGCCCTAGCCTAAGCCAAGGGGTGCCCTAGCCTAAGCTTAGGGGTGCAATAGCCTGAGTCTAGGGGTGCACTAGCCTGAGGCTAGGGGAGCCGTAGCCTTAGCCTAAGCATAGGGGAGCCCTAGCTTAAGCCTAGGGGTGTCCTAGCCTAAGCCTAGGGGTGCCCTAGGCTAAGCCTTGCGGTGCCCTAGCCTAAACCTAGGCTTCCCCTAGCCTAAGCCTAGGGGAGTCCTAGCCTAAGCCTAGGGGTGCCCTAGCCTAAGCCTAGGGGTGCCCTAGCCTTAGCCTAAGCCTAGGGGTGCCCTAGTCTAAGCCTAGGGTGCCCTATCCTGAGCCTAGGGAGCCCTACCTTAGCCTAAGCATAGGATTGTCCTAGCCTAAGCTTAGGGGTGCCCTAGCCTGAGTCTAGGGGTGCCCTAGCCTGAGGCTTGGGGAGCCGTTGCCTTAGCCTAAGTCTAGGGGTGCCTTAGCCTAAGCCTAGGGGTGCCCTAGCCTAAGCCTAGAGGTGCCCTAGCCTAAGCCTAGGGGTGCCCTATCCAAAGCCTAGGGGTGCCCTAGCCTAAGCCTAGGGGTTCCCTAGCCTAAGCCTAGGGGTGCCCTAGCCTAAGCCTAGGGGTGCACTAGCCTTAGGCTAGGAGAGCCCTAGCCTTAGCCTACGCCCAGGGGTGCCCTAGCCAAAGCCTAGGGGTGCCCTAGCCTAAGCCTAGGGGTGCCCTAGCCTAAGCCTAGGGGTGCCCTAGCCTAAACCTAAGCCTAGGGGTGCCCTAGCAAAAGCCTATGGGTGCCCTAGCCTAAGCCTAGGGGTGCCCTAGAACAATCCTAGGGGTGCCATCGCCTAAGCCTAGGGGTGTCATAGGCTAAGCCTAGGGGTGCCTTAGCCTAAGCCTAGGGGTTCCCTAGCTTTAGGCAAGGGGAGCCTTAGCCTTAGCCTAAGCCTAGGTTTACCCTAGCCTAAGCCTAGGGGTTCCCTACCCTAAGCCTAAGGGTGCCCTAGCCTAAGCCTAGAGGTGCCCTAGCCTAAGCCTATGGGTGCCCTAACCTAAGCCTAGGGGTGCCCTAGCCTTAGCCTAGGGATGCCCTAGCCTAAGCCTAGGGGTGCCCTAGCCTAAGCCTAAGCTTAGGGGTGCCCTAGCCTAAGCCTAGGGGTGCCCAGGCCTTAGGCTAGGGGAGCCCTTGCCTTAGCTTAAGCCTATGGCTGCCATAGCCTAAGCCTAGTGGTGACCTACCCTAAGCCTAGAGGTGCCCTAGCCTTCGGCTAGGTGAGACCAAGCATTAGCCTAAGCCTAGGGGTGCCCTAGCCTAAGCCTAGGGGTGCCTGAGCCTAAGCCTAGGGGTGCCCTAACCTAAGCCTAGGGGTGCCCTAGCCTAAGCCTAGGCGTGCCCTAGCCTAAGCCTAGGGGAGTCCTAGCCTTAGCCTAAGCCTACTGGTGCCCTAGCCTAAGCCTAGGGGTGCCCTAGCCTAAGCCTAGGTGAGCCCTAGCCTCAGGCTAGGGTAGCCCTAGCCTTAGCCTAAGCCTAGGGGTGCCCTAGCCTGAGCCTACGGGTGCCCTAGCCTTAGGCTAGGGGAGCCCTAACCTTACCCTAAGCCTAGGGGTGGCCTAGCCTAAGCCTATGGGTCCCATAGCCTAAGCCTAGGGGTGCCCTAGCCTAAGCCTAGGGGTGCCCTAGCCTAAGCCTAGGGGTGCCCTAGCCTAAGCCTAGGGGTGCCCTAGCCTAAGCCTAGGCATCCCCTAGGCTAAGCCTAGGGGAGTCCTAGCCTTAGCCTAAGCCTAGGGGTGCCCTAGCCTAAGCCTATGGGTGCCCTAGCCTGATTCTACGGGTGCCCTAGCATAAGGTTAGGGGAGCCCTAGCCTTAGTCTAGCCTAGGATTGCCCTAGCCTAAGCCTAGGGTTGCCATAGCCTGAGTCTAGGGGTGCCCTAACCTGAGGCTCTCGGAGCCGTAGCCTTATCCTAAGCCTAGTGGTGCCCGAGCCTAAGCCAAGGCGTGCCCTAGCCTAAGCCTAGGCATGCCCTAGCCTAAGCCTAAGCCTAGGGGTGCCCTAGCCTGAGCCTAGGCGTGCCCTAGCTTGAGCCTAGGGGTGACCTAGCCTTAGGCTAGGGGATCCTTAGCCTTAGCTTAAGCCTAGGTGTGCCCTAGCCTAAGCCTAGGGGTGCCATAGCCTGAGTCTAGGGGTGCCCTAACCTGAGGCTCTCAGAGCCGTAGCCTTATCCTAAGCCTAGTGGTGCCCTAACCTAAGCCTAGGGGTGCCCTAGACTAAGCCTAGGGGTGCCATAGCCTGAGTCTAGGGGTGCCCTATCCTGATGCTCTCAGAGCCGTAGCCTTATCCTAAGCCTAGTGGTGCCCTAGCCTAAGCCTAGGGGTGCCCTAGACTAAGCCTAGGCATGCCCTAGCTTAAGCCTAGGGGTGCCCTATCCTAAGGCTAGGAGAGCCCTAACCTTAGCCTAAGCCTAGGGGTGCCTTAGCCTCAGCCTAGGGGTGCCCTAGCTTGAGCCTAGGGGTGCCCTAGCCTTAGGCTATGGGATCCCTAGCCTTAGCTTAAGCCTAGGGGTGCCTTTGCCTAAGCCTAGGGGTGCCCTAGCCTAATCATAGGGGTGTCCTAGCCATAGGCCAAGGGAGCCCTTGCCTTAGCCTAAGCCTAGGGGTGCCCTAGTCTAAGCCTAGGGTGCCCTATCCTGAGCCTAGGGAGCCCTACCTTAGCTTAAGCATAGGATTGTCCTAGCCTAAGCTTAGGGGTGCCCTAGCCTGAGTTTAGGGGTGCCCTAGCCTGAGGCTAGGGGAGCCGTTGCCTTAGCCTAAGTCTGGGGTGCCTTAGCCTAAGTCTAGGGGTGCCCTAGCCTAAGCCTAGAGGTGCCCTAGCCTAAGCATAGGGGTTCCCTAGCCCAAGCCTATGGGTGCCCTAGCCTTAGGCTAGGGGAGCCCTAGATTTAGCCTAAGCCTAGGGCTGACCTAGCCTAAGCCTAGGGGTACCCGAGCCTAAGCCTAGAGGTGCCCTAGCCTAAGCCTAGGGGTGCCCTAGCCTAAGCCTAGGGGTGCCCTAGCCTAAGCCTAGGGGTTCCCTAGCCTAAGCCTATGGGTTACCTAGCCTAAGCTTGGGGTGCCCTAGCCAAAGCCTAGGGGTGCCCTAGCCTAAGCCTAGATGTGCCCTAGCCTAAGCCTAGGGGTGCCCTAGCCTAAACCTAAGCCTAGGGGTACCCTAGCCTAAGCCTAGGGGTGCCCTAGCCTAAACCTAAGCCTAGGGGTGCCCTAGCCTAAGCCTATGGGTGCCCTAGCCTAAGCCTAGGGGTGCCCTAGAACAAGCCTAGGGGTGCCATCGCCTAAGCCTAGGGGTGCCATAGGCTAAGCCTAGGGGTGCCTTAGCCTAAGCCTAGGGGTTCCCTAGCTTTAGGCAAGGGGAGCCTTAGCCTTAGCCTAAGCCTAGGTTTACCCTAGCCTAAGCCTAGGGGTTCCCTACCCTAAGCCTAGGGGTGCCCTAGCCTAAGCCTAGAGGTGCCCTAGCCTAAGCCTATGGGTGCCCTAACCTAAGCCTAGGGGTGCCCTAGCCTTAGCCTAGGGATGCCCTAGCCTAAGCCTAGGGGTGCCCTAGCCTTAGCCTAAGCCTAGGAGTGCCCTAGTCTAAGCCTAGGGTGCCCTATCCTGAGCCTAGGGAGCTCAACCTTAGCCTAAGCATAGGATTGTCCTAGCCTAAGCTTAGGGGTGCCCTAGCCTGAGTCTAGGGGTGCCCTAGCCTGAGGCTAGGGGAGCCTTTGCCTTAGCCTAAGTCTAGGTGTGCCTTAGCCTAAGCCTAGGGGTGCCCTAGCCTAAGCCTAGAGGTGCCCTAGCCTAAGCCTAGGGGTGCCCTAGCCTAAGCCTAGGGGTTCCCTAGCCTAAGCCTAGGGGTGCCCTAGCCTAAGCCTAGGGGTGTCCTAGCCTTAGGCTAGGAGAGCCCTAGCCTTAGCCTAAGCCTAGGGGTGCCCTAGCCAAAGCCTAGGGGTGCCCTAGCCTAAGCCTAGGGGTGCCCTAGCCTAAGCCTAGGGGTGCCCTAGCCTAAACCTAAGCCTAGGGGTGCCCTAGCATAAGAATATGGGTGCCCTAGCCTAAGCCTAGGGGTGCCCTAGAACAAGCCTAGGGGTGCCATCGCCTAAGCCTAGGGGTGCAATAGGCTAAGCCTAGGGGTGCCTTAGCCTAAGCCTAGGGGTTCCCTAGCTTTAGGGAAGGGGAGAGTTAGCCTTAGCCTAAGCCTAGGTTTACCCTAGCCTAAGCCTAGGGGTTCCCTACCCTAAGCCTAGGGGTGCCCTAGCCTAAGCCTAGAGGTGCCCTAGCCTAAGCCTATGGGTGCCCTAACCTAAGCCTAGGGGTGCCCTAGCCTTAGCCTAGGGATGCCCTAGCCTAAGCCTAGGGGTGCCCTAGCCTAACCCTAAGCTTAGGGGTGCCCTAGCCTAAGCCTAGGGGTGCCCAGGCCTTAGGCTAGGGGAGCCCTTGCCTTAGCTTAAGCCTATGGCTGCCATAGCCTAAGCCTAGTGGTGCCCTACCCTAAGCCGAGAGGTGCCCTAGCCTTAGGTTAGGTGAGACCAAGCATTAGCCTAAGCCTAGGGGTGCCCTAGCCTGAGCCTAGGGGTGCCTGAGCCTAAGCCTAGGGGTGCCCTAACCTAAGCCTAGGGGTGCCCTAGCCTAAGCCTAGGCGTGCCCTAGCCTAAGCCTAGGGGAGTCCTAGCCTTAGCCTAAGCCTACGGGTGCCCTAGCCTAAGCCTAGCGGTGCCCTAGCCTAAGCCTAGGTGAGCCCTAGCCTCAGGCTAGTGGAGCCCTAGCCTTAGCCTAAGCCTAGGGGTGCACTAGCCTGAGCCTACGGGTGCCCTAGCCTTAGGCTAGGGGAGCCCTAACCTTACCCTAAGCCTAGGGGTGGCCTAGCCTAAACCTAAGCCTAGGGGTGCCCTAGCATAAGCTTATGGGTGCCCTAGCCTAAGCCTAGGGGTGCCCTAGAACAATCCTAGGGGTGCCATCGCCTAAGCCTAGGTGTGCCATAGGCTAAGCCTAGGGGTGCCTTAGCCTAAGCCTAGGGGTTCCCTAGCTTTAGGCAAGGGGAGCCTTAGCCTTAGCCTAAGCCTAGGTTTACCCTAGCCTAAGCCTAGGGGTTCCCTACCCTAAGCCTAAGGGTGCCCTAGCCTAAACCTAGACGTGCCCTAGCCTAAGCCTATGGGTGCCCTAACCTAAGCCTAGGGGTGCCCTAGCCTTAGCCTAGGGATGCCCTAGCCTAAGCCTAGGGGTGCCCTAGCCTAAGCCTAAGCTTAGGGGTGCCCTAGCCTAAGCCTAGGGGTGCCCAGGCCTTAGGCTAGGGGAGCCCTTGCCTTAGCTTAAGCCTATGGCTGCCATAGCCTAAGCCTAGTGGTGACCTACCCTAAGCCTAGAGGTGCCCTAGCCTTCGGCTAGGTGAGACCAAGCATTAGCCTAAGCCTAGGGGTGCCCTAGCCTAAGCCTAGGGGTGCCTGAGCCTAAGCCTAGGGGTGCCCTAACCTAAGCCTAGGGGTGCCCTAGCCTAAGCCTAGGCGTGCCCTAGCCTAAGCCTAGGGGAGTCCTAGCCTTAGCCTAAGCCTACGGGTGCCCTAGCCTAAGCCTAGGGGTGCCCTAGCCTAAGCCTAGGTGAGCCCTAGCCTCAGGCTAGGGTAGCCCTAGCCTTAGCCTAAGCCTAGGGGTGCCCCAGCCTGAGCCTACGGGTGCCCTAGCCTTAGGCTAGGGGAGCCCTAACCTTACCCTAAGCCTAGGGGTGGCCTAGCCTAAGCCTATGGGTCCCATAGCCTAAGCCTCGGGGTGCCCTAGCCTAAGCCTAGGGGTGCCCTAGCCTAAGCCTAGGGGTGCCCTAGCCTAAGCCTAGGGGTGCCCTAGCCTAAGCCTAGGCATCCCCTAGGCTAAGCCTAGGGGAGTCCTAGCCTTAGCCTAAGCCTAGGGGTGCCCTAGCCTAAGCCTATGGGTGCCCTAGCCTGATTCTACGGGTGCCCTAGCATAAGGTTAGGGGAGCCCTAGCCTTAGTCTAGCCTAGGATTGCCCTAGCCTAAGCCTAGGGTTGCCATAGCCTGAGTCTAGGGGTGCCCTAACCTGAGGCTCTCGGAGCCGTAGCCTTATCCTAAGCGTAGTGGTGCCCGAGCCTAAGCCTAGGCGTGCCCTAGCCTAAGCCTAGGCATGCCCTAGCCTAAGCCTAAGCCTAGGGGTGCCCTAGCCTGAGCCTAGGGGTGCCCTAGCTTGAGCCTAGGGGTGACCTAGCCTTAGGCTAGGGGATCCTTAGCCTTAGCTTAAGCCTAGGTGTGCCCTAGCCTAAGCCTAGGGGTGCCATAGCCTGAGTCTAGGGGTGCCCTAACCTGAGGCTCTCAGAGCCGTAGCCTTATCCTAAGCCTAGTGGTGCCCTAGCCTAAGCCTAGGGGTGCCCTAGACTAAGTCTAGGGGTGCCATAGCCTGAGTCTAGGGGTGCCCTAACCTGAGGCTCTCAGAGCCGTAGCCTTATCCTAAGCCTAGTGGTGCCCTAGCCTAAGCCTAGGGGTGCCCTAGACTAAGCCTAGGCATGCCCTAGCCTAAGCCTAGGGGTGCCCTATCCTAAGGCTAGGAGAGCCCTAACCTTAGCCTAAGCCTAGGGGTGCCTTAGCCTCAGCCTAGGGGTGCCCTAGCTTGAGCCTAGGGGTGCCCTAGCCTTAGGCTATGGGATCCCTAGCCTTAGCTTAAGCCTAGGGGTGCCCTAGCCTAAGCCTAGGGGTGCCCTAGCCTAAGCCTAGAGGTGCCCTAGCCTAAGCATAGGGGTTCCCTAGCCCAAGCCTATGGGTGCCCTAGCCTTTGGCTAGGGGAGCCGTTGCCTTAGCCTAAGTCTGGGATGCCTTAGCCTAAGTCTAGGGGTGCCCTAGCCTAAGCCTAGAGGTGCCCTAGCCTAAGCATAGGGGTTCCCTAGCCCAAGCCTAGGGGTGCCCTAGCCTTAGGCTAGGGGAGCCCTAGACTTAGCCTAAGCCTAGGGCTGACCTAGCCTAAGCCTAGGGGTGCCCGAGCCTAAGCCTAGAGGTGCCCTAGCCTAAGCCTAGGGGTGCCCTAGCCTAAGCCTAGGGGTGCCCTAGCCTAAGCCTAGGGGTTCCCTAGCCTAAGCCTATGGGTTCCCTAGCCTAAGCTTGGGGTGCCCTAGCCAAAGCCTAGGGGTGCCCTAGCCTAAGCCTAGGGGTGCCCTAGCCTAAGCCTAGGGGTGGCCTAGCCTAAACCTAAGCCTAGGGGTGCCCTAGCCTAAGCCTAGGGGTGCCCTAGCCTAAACCTAAGCCTAGGGGTGCCCTAGCCTAAGCCTATGGGTGCCCTAGCCTAAGCCTAGGGGTGCCCTAGAACAAGCCTAGGGGTGCCATCGCCTAAGCCTAGGGGTGCCATAGGCTAAGCCTAGGGGTGCCTTAGCCTAAGCCTAGGGGTTCCCTAGCTTTAGGCAAGGGGAGCCTTAGCCTTAGCCTAAGCCTAGGTTTACTCTAGCCTAAGCCTAGGGGTTCCCTACCCTAAGCCTAGGGGTGCCCTAGCCTAAGCCTAGAGGTGCCCTAGCCTAAGCCTATGGGTGCCCTAACCTAAGCCTAGGGGTGCCCTAGCCTTAGCCTAGGGATGCCCTAGCCTAAGCCTAGGGGTGCCCTAGCCTTAGCCTAAGCCTAGGAGTGCCCTAGTCTAAGCCTAGGGTGCCCTATCCTGAGCCTAGGGAGCTCAACCTTAGCCTAAGCATAGGATTGTCCTAGCCTAAGCTTAGGGGTGCCCTAGCCTGAGTCTAGGGGTGCCCTAGCCTGAGGCTAGGGGAGCCGTTGCCTTAGCCTAAGTCTAGGTGTGCCTTAGCCTAAGCCTAGGGGTGCCCTAGCCTAAGCCTAGAGGTGCCCTAGCCTAAGCCTAGGGGTGCCCTAGCCTAAGCCTAGGGGTGCCCTAGCCTAAGCCTAGGGGTGCCCTAGCCTAAGCATAGGGGTTCCCTAGCCCAAGCCTATGGGTGCCCTAGCCTTTGGCTAGGGGAGCCGTTGCCTTAGCCTAAGTCTGGGATGCCTTAGCCTAAGTCTAGGGGTGCCCTAGCCTAAGCCTAGAGGTGCCCTAGCCTAAGCATAGGGGTTCCCTAGCCCAAGCCTAGGGGTGCCCTAGCCTTAGGCTAGGGGAGCCCTAGACTTAGCCTAAGCCTAGGGCTGACCTAGCCTAAGCCTAGGGGTGCCCGAGCCTAAGCCTAGAGGTGCCCTAGCCTAAGCCTAGGGGTGCCCTAGCCTAAGCCTAGGGGTGCCCTAGCCTAAGCCTAGGGGTTCCCTAGCCTAAGCCTATGGGTTCCCTAGCCTAAGCTTGGGGTGCCCTAGCCAAAGCCTAGGGGTGCCCTAGCCTAAGCCTAGGGGTGCCCTAGCCTAAGCCTAGGGGTGGCCTAGCCTAAACCTAAGCCTAGGGGTGCCCTAGCCTAAGCCTAGGGGTGCCCTAGCCTAAACCTAAGCCTAGGGGTGCCCTAGCCTAAGCCTATGGGTGCCCTAGCCTAAGCCTAGGGGTGCCCTAGAACAAGCCTAGGGGTGCCATCGCCTAAGCCTAGGGGTGCCATAGGCTAAGCCTAGGGGTGCCTTAGCCTAAGCCTAGGGGTTCCCTAGCTTTAGGCAAGGGGAGCCTTAGCCTTAGCCTAAGCCTAGGTTTACTCTAGCCTAAGCCTAGGGGTTCCCTACCCTAAGCCTAGGGGTGCCCTAGCCTAAGCCTAGAGGTGCCCTAGCCTAAGCCTATGGGTGCCCTAACCTAAGCCTAGGGGTGCCCTAGCCTTAGCCTAGGGATGCCCTAGCCTAAGCCTAGGGGTGCCCTAGCCTTAGCCTAAGCCTAGGAGTGCCCTAGTCTAAGCCTAGGGTGCCCTATCCTGAGCCTAGGGAGCTCAACCTTAGCCTAAGCATAGGATTGTCCTAGCCTAAGCTTAGGGGTGCCCTAGCCTGAGTCTAGGGGTGCCCTAGCCTGAGGCTAGGGGAGCCGTTGCCTTAGCCTAAGTCTAGGTGTGCCTTAGCCTAAGCCTAGGGGTGCCCTAGCCTAAGCCTAGAGGTGCCCTAGCCTAAGCCTAGGGGTGCCCTAGCCTAAGCCTAGGGGTGCCCTAGCCTAAGCCTAGGGGTGCCTTAGCCTAAGCCTAGGGGTGTCCTAGCCTTAGGCTAGGAGAGCCCTAGCCTTAGCCTAAGCCTAGGGGTGCCCTAGCCAAAGCCTAGGGGTGCCCTAGCCTAAGCCTAGGGGTGCCCTAGCCTAAGCCTAGGGGTGCCCTAGCCTAAACCTAAGCCTAGGGTTGCACTAGCATAAGAATATGGGTGCCCTAGCCTAAGCCTAGGGGTGCCCTAGAACAAGCCTAGGGGTGCCATCGCCTAAGCCTAGGGGTGCAATAGGCTAAGCCTAGGGGTGCCTTAGCCTAAGCCTAGGGGTTCCCTAGCTTTAGGGAAGGGGAGAGTTAGCCTTAGCCTAAGCCTAGGTTTACCCTAGCCTAAGCCTAGGGGTTCCCTACCCTAAGCCTAGGGGTGCCCTAGCCTAAGCCTAGAGGTGCCCTAGCCTAAGCCTATGGGTGCCCTAACCTAAGCCTAGGGGTGCCCTAGCCTAACCCTAAGCTTAGGGGTGCCCTAGCCTAAGCCTAGGGGTGCCCAGTCCTTAGGCTAGGGGAGCCCTTGCCTTAGCTTAAGCCTATGGCTGCCATAGCCTAAGCCTAGTGGTGCCCTACCCTAAGCCTAGAGGTGCCCTAGCCTTAGGCTAGGTGAGACCAAGCATTAGCCTAAGCCTAGGGGTGCCCTAGCCTGAGCCTAGGGGTGCCTGAGCCTAAGCCTAGGGGTGCCCTAACCTAAGCCTAGGGGTGCCCTAGCCTAAGCCTAGGCGTGCCCTACCCTAAGCCTAGGGGAGTCCTAGCCTTAGCCTAAGCCTACGGGTGCCCTAGCCTAAGCCAAGGGGTGCCCTAGCCTAAGCCTAGGTGAGCCCTAGCCTCAGGCTAGGGGAGCCCTAGCCTTAGCCTAAGCCTAGGGGTGCCCTAGCCTGAGCCTACGGGTGCCCTAGCCTTAGGCTAGGGGAGCCCTAACCTTACCCTAAGCCTAGGGGTGGCCTAGCCTAAGCCTATGGGTCCCATAGCCTAAGCCTAGGGGTGCCCTAGCCTAAGCCTAGGGGTGCCCTAGCCTAAGCCTAGGGGTGCCCTAGCCTAAGCCTAGGGGTGCCCTAGCCTAAGCCTAGGGGTGCCCTAGCCTAAGCCTAGGCATCCCCTAGGCTAAGCCTAGGGGAGTCCTAGCCTTAGCCTAAGCCTAGGGGTGCCCTAGCCTAAGCCTATGGGTGCCCTAGCCTGATTCTACGGGTGCCCTAGCATAAGGTTAGGGGAGCCCTAGCCTTAGTCTAGCCTAGGATTGCCCTAGCCTAAGCCTAGGGTTGCCATAGACTGAGTCTAGGGGTGCCCTAACCTGAGGCTCTCGGAGCCGTAGCCTTATCCTAAGCCTAGTGGTGCCCGAGCCTAAGCCTAGGCGTGCCGTAGCCTAAGCCTAGGCATGCCCTAGCCTAAGCCTAAGCCTAGGGGTGCCCTAGCCTGAGCCTAGGGGTGCCCTAGCTTGAGCCTAGGGGTGACCTAGCCTTAGGCTAGGGGATCCTTAGCCTTAGCTTAAGCCTAGGTGTGCCCTAGCCTAAGCCTAGGGGTGCCATAGCCTGAGTCTAGGGGTGCCCTAACCTGAGACTCTCAGAGCCGTAGCCTTATCCTAAGCCTAGTGGTGCCCTAGCCTAAGCCTAGGGGTGCCCTAGACTAAGCCTAGGGGTGCCATAGCCTGAGTCTAGGTGTGCCCTAACCTGAGGCTCTCAGAGCCGTAGCCTTATCCTAAGCCTAGTGGTGCCCTAGCCTAAGCCTAGGGGTGCCCTAGACTAAGCCTAGGCATGCCCTAGCCTAAGCCTAGGGGTGCCCTATCCTAAGGCTAGGAGAGCCCTAACCTTAGCCTAAGCCTAGGGATGCCTTCGCCTCAGCCTAGGGGTGCCCTAGCTTGAGCCTAGGGCTGCCCTAGCCTTAGGCTATAGGATCCCTAGCCTTAGCTTAAGCCTAGGGGTGCCCTAGCCTAAGCCTAGGGGTGCCCTAGCCTAAGCCTAGGGGTGCCCTTGCCTAAGCCTAGGGGTTCCCTAGCCTAAGTCTAGGGGTGCCTTTGCCTAAGCCTAGGGGTGCCCTAGCCTAATCATAGGGGTGTCCTAGCCATAGGCCAAGGGAGCCCTTGCCTTAGCCTAAGCCTAGGGGTGCCCTAGTCTAAGCCTAGGGTGCCCTATCCTGAGCCTAGGGAGCCCTACCTTAGCCTAAGCATAGGATTGTCCTAGCCTAAGCTTAGGGGTGCCCTAGCCTGAGTTTAGGGGTGCCCTAGCCTGAGGCTAGGGGAGCCGTTGCCTTAGCCTAAGTCTGGGGTGCCTTAGCCTAAGTCTAGGGGTGCCCTAGCCTAAGCCTAGAGGTGCCCTAGCCTAAGCATAGGGGTGCCCTAGCCTAAGCCTAGAGGTGCCCTAGCCTAAGCCTAGGGCTGACCTAGCCTAAGCCTAGGGGTGCCCGAGCCTAAGCCTAGAGATGCCCTAGCCTAAGCCTAGGGGTGCCCTAGCCTAAGCCTAGGGGTGCCCTAGCCTAAGCCTAGGGGTTCCCTAGCCTAAGCCTATGGGTTCCCTAGCCTAAGCTTGGGGTGCCCTAGCCAAAGCCTAGGGGTGCCCTAGCCTAAGCCTAGGGGTGCCCTAGCCTAAACCTAAGCCTAGGGGTGCCCTAGCCTAAGCCTAGGGTTGCCCTAGCCTAAACCTAAGCCTAGGGGTGCCCTAGCCTAAGCCTATGGGTGCCCTAGCCTAAGCCTAGGGGTGCCCTAGAACAAGCCTAGGGGTGCCATCGCCTAAGCCTAGGGGTGCCATAGGCTAAGCCTAGGGGTGCCTTAGCCTAAGCCTAGGGGTTCCCTAGCTTTAGGCAAGGGGAGCCTTAGCCTTAGCCTAAGCCTAGGTTTACCCTAGCCTAAGCCTAGGGGTTCCCTACCCTAAGCCTAGGGGTGCCCTAGCCTAAGCCTAGAGGTGCCCTAGCCTAAGCCTATGGGTGCCCTAACCTAAGCCTAGGGGTGCCCTAGCCTTAGCCTAGGGATGCCCTAGCCTAAGCCTAGGGGTGCCCTAGCCTTAGCCTAAGCCTAGGAGTGCACTAGTCTAAGCCTAGGGTGCCCTATCCTGAGCCTAGGGAGCTCAACCTTAGCCTAAGCATAGGATTGTCCTAGCCTAAGCTTAGGGGTGCCCTAGCCTGAGTCTAGGGGTGCCCTAGCCTGAGGCTAGGGGAGCCGTTGCCTTAGCCTAAGTCTAGGTGTGCCTTAGCCTAAGCCTAGGGGTGCCCTAGCCTAAGCCTAGAGGTGCCCTAGCCTAAGCCTAGGGGTGCCCTAGCCTAAGCCTAGGGGTTCCCTAGCTTAAGCCTAGGGGTGCCCTAGCCTAAGCCTAGGGGTGTCCTAGCCTTAGGCTAAGAGAGCCCTAGCCTTAGCCTAAGCCTAGGGGTGCCCTAGCCAAAGCCTAGGGGTGCCCTAGCCTAAGCCTAGGGGTGCCCTACCCTAAGCCTAGGGGTGCCCTAGCCTAAACCTAAGCCTAGGGGTGACCTAGCATAAGAATATGGGTGCCCTAGCCTAAGCCTAGGGGTGCCCTAGAACAAGCCTAGGGGTGCCATCGCCTAAGCCTAGGGGTGCAATATGCTAAGCCTAGGGGTGCCTTAGCCTAAGCCTAGGGGTTCCCTAGCTTTAGGGAAGGGGAGAGTTAGCCTTAACCTAAGCCTAGGTTTACCCTAGCCTAAGCCTAGGGGTTCCCTACCCTAAGCCTAGGGGTGCCCTAGCCTAAGCCTAGAGGTGCCCTAGCCTAAGCCTATGGGTGCCCTAACCTAAGCCTAGGGGTGCCCTAGCCTTAGCTTAGGGATGCCCTAGCCTAAGCCTAGGGGTGCCCTAGCCTAACCCTAAGCTTAGGGGTGCCCTAGCCTAAGCCTAGGGGTGCCCAGGCCTTAGGCTAGGGGAGCCCTTGCCTTAGCTTAAGCCTATGGCTGCCATAGCCTAAGCCTAGTGGTGCCCTACCCTAAGCCGAGAGGTGCCCTAGCCTTAGGCTAGGTGAGACCAAGCATTAGCCTAAGCCTAGGGGTGCCCTAGCCTGAGCCTAGGGGTGCCTGAGCCTAAGCCTAGGGGTGCCCTAACCTAAGCCTAGGGGTGCCCTAGCCTAAGCCTAGGCGTGCCCTAGCCTAAGCCTAGGGGAGTCCTAGCCTTAGCCTAAGCCTACGGGTGCCCTAGCCTAAGCATAGGGGTGCCCTAGCCTAAGCCTAGGTGAGCCCTAGCCTCAGGCTAGGGGAGCCCTAGCCTTAGCCTAAGCCTAGGGGTGCCCTAGCCTGAGCCTACGGGTGCCCTAGCCTTAGGCTAGGGGAGCCCTAACCTTACCCTAAGCCTAGGGGTGGCCTAGCCTAAGCCTATGGGTCCCATAGCCTAAGCCTAGGGGTGCTCTAGCCTAAGCCTAGGGGTGCCCTAGCCTAAGCCTAGGGGTGCCCTAGCCTAAGCCTAGGGGTGCCCTAGCCTAAGCCTAGGCTTCCCCTAGCCTAAGCCTAGGGGAGTCCTAGCCTTAGCCTAAGCCTAGGGGTGCCCTAGCCTAAGCCTATGGGTGCCCTAGCCTGATCCTACGGGTGCCCTAGCATAAGGTTAGGGGAGCACTAGCCTTAGTCTAGCCTAGGATTGCCCTAGCCTAAGCCTAGGGTTGCCATAGCCTGAGTCTAGGGGTGCCCTAACCTGAGGCTCTCGGAGCCGTAGCCTTATCCTAAGCCTAGTGGTGCCCGAGCCTAAGCCTAGGCATGCCCTAGCCTAAGCCTAGGCATGCCCTAGCCTAATCCTAAGCCTAGGGGTGCCTTAGCCTGAGCCTAGGTGTGCCCTAGCTTGAGCCTAAGGGTGACCTAGCCTTAGGCTAGGGGATCCTTAGCCTTAGCTTAAGCCTAGGTGTGCCCTAGCCTAAGCCTAGGGGTGCCATAGCCTGAGTCTAGGGGTGCTCTAACCTGAGGCTCTCAGAGCCGTAGCCTTATCCTAAGCCTAGTGGTGCCCTAGCCTAAGCCTAGGGGTGCCCTAGACTAAGCCTAGGCATGCCCTAGCCTAAGCCTAGGGGTGCCCTATCCTAAGGCTAGGAGAGCCGTAGCCTTAGCCTAAGCCTAGGGGTGCCTTAGCCTCAGCCTAGGGGTGCCCTAGCTTGAGCCTAGGGGTGCCCTAGCCTTAGGCTATGGGATCCCTAGCCTTAGCTTAAGCCTAGGGGTGCCCTAGCCTAAGCCTAGGTGTGCCCTAGCCTAAGCCTAGGGGTGGCCTAGCCTAAGACTAGGGGTGCTCTTGCCTAAGCCTAGGGGTTCCCTAGCCTAAGTCTAGGGGTGCCTTTGCCTAAGCCTAGGGGTGCCCTAGCCTAATCCTAGGGGTGTCCTAGCCATAGGCGAAGGGAGCCCTTGCCTTAGCCTAAGCCTAGGGGTGCCCTAGGCTAAGCCTAGGTGTGCCCTAGCCTAAGCCTAGGGGTGCCCTAGCCTTAGGCTAGGGGAGCCCTAGCCTTAGCCTAAGCCTAGGTGTGCCCTAGCCTAAGCCTAGGGGTGCCCTAGCCTAAGCCTTGGGGTACCCTAGCCTGAGGCTAGGGGAGCCCAAGCCTTAGCCTAAGTCTAGGGGTGCCCTAGCCTAAGCCTAGGGGTGCCCTAGCCGGGGCCTAGGGGTGCCATAGCCTGAGCCGAAGGGTGCCCTAGCCTGAGGCTAGGGGAGCCCTAATGTTAGTCTAGCCTAGGATTGCCCTAGCCTAAGCCTAGGGGTGCCATAGCCTGAGTCTAGGGGTGAAATAGCCTGAGGCAAGAGGAGCCACAGTCTTAGCCTAAACCTAGGGGAGCCCTAGCCTAAGCTTAGGGGTGCCCTAGTCTAAGCCTAGGGGTGCCCTAGCCTTAGGCTAGGTTAGCCCTAGCCTGAGCCTAGGGGTGCCCTTGCCTGAGGATAGGGGAGCCTTAGAATTAGCCTAAGCCTAGGATTGCCCTAGCCTAAGATAACGGGTGCCCTAGCCTGAGTCTAGGGGTGCCCTTGCCTGAGGCTAGGGGAGCCGTTGCCTTAGCCTAAGTGTAGGGGTGCCCTAGCCTAAGCCTAGGGGTGCCCAAGCTTAAGCCTAGGGGTGCCCTAGCCTTAGTGTAGGAGTTCCCTAGCCTAAGCCTATGGGTGCCCTAGCCTAAGCCTAAGTTAGCCCAGCCTTAGCCTAAGCCTAGGGGTGCCCTAGCCTAAGCCTAGGGGTGTCCTAGCCTAAGCATAGGGGTTCCCTAGCCTAAGTCTGGGGGTGCTCTAGCCTTAGGCTAGGGGAGCCCAGCCTTAGCCTAAGCCTAGAGGTGCCCTTGGCTAAGCCTAGGGGTGCCCTAGCCTAAGCTTAGGGGTGCAATAGCCTGAGTCTAGGGGTGCACTAGCCTGAGGCTAGTGAAGCCGTAGCCTTAGCCTAAGCATAGGGGAGCCCTAGCTTAAGCCTAGGGGTGTCCTAGCCTAAGCCTAGGGGTGCCCTAGCCTAAGCCTAGGGGTGCCCTAGCCTAAGCCTAGGCATCCCCTAGGCTAAGCCTAGGGGAGTCCTAGCCTTAGCCTAAGCCTAGGGGTGCCCTAGCCTAAGCCTATGGGTGCCCTAGCGTGATCCTATGGGTGCCCTAGCATAAGGTTAGGGGAGCCCTAGCCTTAGTCTAGCCTAGGATTGCCCTAGCCTAAGCCTAGGGTTGCCATAGCCTGAGTCTAGGGGTGCCCTAACTTGAGGCTTTCGGAGCCGTAGCCTTATCCTAAGCCTAGTGGTGCCCGAGCCTAAGCCTAGGTGTGCCCTAGCCTAATCCTAGGCATGCCCTAGCCAAACCTAAGCTTAGGGGTGCCCTAGCCTGAGCCTAGGGTTGCCCTAGCTTGAGCCTAGGGGTGACCTAGCCTTAGGCTAGGGGATCCTTAGCCTTAGCTTAAGCCTAGGTGTGCCCTAGCCTAAACCTAGGGGTGCCATAGCCTGAGTCTAGGGGTGCCCTAACCTGAGGCTCTCAGAGCCGTAGCCTTATCCTAAGCCTAGTGGTGCCCTAGCCTAAGCCTAGGGGTGCCCTAGACTAAGCCTAGGCATGCCCTAGCCTAAGCCTAGGGGTGCCCTATCCTAAGGCTAGGAGAGCCCTAACCTTAGCCTAAGCCTAGGGGTGCCTTAGCCTCAGCCTAGGGGTGCCCTAGCTTGAGCCTAGCGGTGCCCTAGCCTTAGGCTATGGGATCCCTAGCCTTAGCTTAAGCCTAGGGGTGCCCTAGCCTAAGCCTAGGGGTGCCCTAGCCTAAGCCTAGGGGTGCCCTTGCCTAAGCCTAGGGGTTCCCTAGCCTAAGTCTAGGGGTGCCTTTGCCTAAGCCTAGGGTTGCCCTAGCCTAATCATAGGGGTGTCCTAGCCATAGGCCAAGGGAGTCCTTGCCTTAGCCTAAGCCTAGGGGTGCCCTAGTCTAAGCCTAGGGTGCCCTATCCTGAGCCTAGGGAGCCCTACCTTAGCCTAAGCATAGGATTGTCCTAGCCTAAGCTTAGGGGTGCCCTAGCCTGAGTTTAGGGGTGCCCTAGCCTGAGGCTAGGGGAGCCGTTGCCTTAGCCTAAGTCTGGGGTGCCTTAGCCTAAGTCTAGGGGTGCCCTAGCCTAAGCCTAGAGGTGCCCTAGCCTAAGCATAGGGGTTCCCTAGCCCAAGCCTACGGGTGCCCTAGCCTTAGGCTAGGGGAGCCCTAGACTTAGCCTAAGCCTAGGGCTGACCTAGCCTAAGCCTAGGGTTGCCCGAGCCTAAGCCTAGAGGTGCCCTAGCCTAAGCCTAGGGGTGCCCTAGCCTAAGCCTAGGGGTTCCCTAGCCTAAGCCTATGGGTTCCCTAGCCTAAGCTTGGGGTGCCCTAGCCAAAGCCTAGGGGTGCCCTAGCCTAAGCCTAGGGGTGCCCTAGCCTAAGCCTAGGGGTGCCCTAGCCTAAGCCTAGGGGTGCCCTTGCCTAAGCCTAGGGGTTCCCTAGCCTAAGTCTAGGGGTGCCTTTGCCTAAGCCTAGGGGTGCCCTAGCCTAATCATAGGGGTGTCCTAGCCATAGGCCAAGGGAGCCCTTGCCTTAGCCTAAGCCTAGGGGTGCCCTAGTCTAAGCCTAGGGTGCCCTATCCTGAGCCTAGGGAGCCCTACCTTAGCCTAAGCATAGGATTGTCCTAGCCTAAGCTTAGGGGTGCCCTAGTCTGAGTCTAGGGGTGCCGTAGCCTGAGGCTAGGGGAGCCGTTGCCTTAGCCTAAGTCTAGGGGTGCCTTAGCCTAAGCCTAGGGGTGCCCTAGCCTAAGCCTAGAGGTGCCCTAGCCTAAGCATAGGGGTTCCCTAGCCCAAGCCTATGGATGCCCTAGCCTTAGGCTAGGGGAGCCCTAGACGTAGCCTAAGCCTAGGGCTGACCTAGCGTAAGCCTAGGGGTGCCCTAGCCTAAGCCTAGAGGTGCCCTAGCCTAAGCCTAGGGGTGCCCTAGCCTAAGCCTAGGGGTTCCCTAGCCTAAGCCTAGGGGTTCCCTAGCCTAAGCCTAGGGGTGCCCTAGCCTAAGTCTAGGGGTGCCCTAGCCTTAGGCTAGGAGAGCCCTAGCCTTAGCCTAAGCCTAGGGGTGCCCTAGCCAAAGCCTAGGGGTGCCCTAGCCTAAGCCTAGGGGTGCCCTAGCCTAAGCCTAGGGGTGCCCTAGCCTAAACCTAAGCCTAGGGGTGCCCTAGCCTAAGCCTATGGGTGCCCTAGCCTAAGCCTAGGGGTGCCCTAGAACAAGCCTAGGGGTGCCATCGCCTAAGCCTAGGGGTGCCATAGGCTAAGCCTTGGCATCCCCTAGGCTAAGCCTAGGGGAGTCCTAGCCTTAGCCTAAGCCTAGGGGTGCCCTAGCCTAAGCCTATGGGTGCCCTAGCCTGATCCTATGGGTGCCCTAGCATAAGGTTAGGGGAGCCCTAGCCTTAGTCTAGCCTAGGATTGCCCTAGCCTAAGCCTAGGGTTGCCATAGTCTGAGTCTAGGGGTGCCCTAACTTGAGGCTCTCGGAGCCGTAGCCTTATCCTAAGCCTAGTGGTGCCCGAGCCTAAGCCTAGGCGTGCCCTAGCCTAAGCCTAGGCATGCCCTAGCCTAAGCCTAAGCCTAGGGGTGCCCTAGCCTGAGCCTAGGGGTGCCCTAGCTTGAGCCTAGGGGTGACCTAGCCTTAGGCTAGGGGATCCTTAGCCTTAGCTTAAGCCTAGGTGTGCCCTAGCCTAAGCCTAGGGGTGCCATAGCCTGAGTCTAGGGGTGCCCTAACCTGAGGCTCTCAGAGCCGTAGCCTTATCCTAAGCCTAGTGGTGCCCTAGCCTAAGCCTAGGGGTGCCCTAGACTAAGCCTAGGCATGCCCTAGCCTAAGCCTAGGGGTGCCCTATCCTAAGGGAAGGAGAGCCCTAACATTAGGCTAAGTCTAGGGGTGCCTTTGCCTAAGCCTAGGGGTGCCCTAGCCTAATCCTAGGGGTGTCCTAGCCATAGGCGAAGGGAGCCCTTGCCTTAGCCTAAGCCTAGGGGTGCCCTAGGCTAAGCCTAGGTGTGCCCTAGCCTAAGCCTAGGGGTGCCCTAGCCTTAGGCTAGGGGAGCCCTAGCCTTAGCCTAAGCCTAGGTGTGCCCTAGCCTAAGCCTAGGGGTGCCCTAGCCTAAGCCTTGGGGTACCCTAGCCTGAGGCTAGGGGAGCCCAAGCCTTAGCCTAAGTCTAGGGGTGCCCTAGCCTAAGCCTAGGGGTGCCCTAGCCGGGGCCTAGGGGTGCCATAGCCTGAGCCGAAGGGTGCCCTAGCCTGAGGCTAGGGGAGCCCTAATGTTAGTCTAGCCTAGGATTGCCCTAGCCTAAGCCTAGGGGTGCCATAGCCTGAGTCTAGGGGTGAAATAGCCTGAGGCAAGAGGAGCCACAGTCTTAGCCTAAACCTAGGGGAGCCCTAGCCTAAGCTTAGGGGTGCCCTAGTCTAAGCCTAGGGGTGCCCTAGCCTTAGGCTAGGTTAGCCCTAGCCTGAGCCTAGGGGTGCCCTTGCCTGAGGATAGGGGAGCCTTAGAATTAGCCTAAGCCTAGGATTGCCCTAGCCTAAGATAACGGGTGCCCTAGCCTGAGTCTAGGGGTGCCCTTGCCTGAGGCTAGGGGAGCCGTTGCCTTAGCCTAAGTGTAGGGGTGCCCTAGCCTAAGCCTAGGGGTGCCCAAGCTTAAGCCTAGGGGTGCCCTAGCCTTAGTGTAGGAGTTCCCTAGCCTAAGCCTATGGGTGCCCTAGCCTAAGCCTAAGTTAGCCCAGCCTTAGCCTAAGCCTAGGGGTGCCCTAGCCTAAGCCTAGGGGTGTCCTAGCCTAAGCATAGGGGTTCCCTAGCCTAAGTCTGGGGGTGCTCTAGCCTTAGGCTAGGGGAGCCCAGCCTTAGCCTAAGCCTAGAGGTGCCCTTGGCTAAGCCTAGGGGTGCCCTAGCCTAAGCTTAGGGGTGCAATAGCCTGAGTCTAGGGGTGCACTAGCCTGAGGCTAGTGAAGCCGTAGCCTTAGCCTAAGCATAGGGGAGCCCTAGCTTAAGCCTAGGGGTGTCCTAGCCTAAGCCTAGGGGTGCCCTAGCCTAAGCCTAGGGGTGCCCTAGCCTAAGCCTAGGCATCCCCTAGGCTAAGCCTAGGGGAGTCCTAGCCTTAGCCTAAGCCTAGGGGTGCCCTAGCCTAAGCCTATGGGTGCCCTAGCGTGATCCTATGGGTGCCCTAGCATAAGGTTAGGGGAGCCCTAGCCTTAGTCTAGCCTAGGATTGCCCTAGCCTAAGCCTAGGGTTGCCATAGCCTGAGTCTAGGGGTGCCCTAACTTGAGGCTTTCGGAGCCGTAGCCTTATCCTAAGCCTAGTGGTGCCCGAGCCTAAGCCTAGGTGTGCCCTAGCCTAATCCTAGGCATGCCCTAGCCAAACCTAAGCTTAGGGGTGCCCTAGCCTGAGCCTAGGGTTGCCCTAGCTTGAGCCTAGGGGTGACCTAGCCTTAGGCTAGGGGATCCTTAGCCTTAGCTTAAGCCTAGGTGTGCCCTAGCCTAAACCTAGGGGTGCCATAGCCTGAGTCTAGGGGTGCCCTAACCTGAGGCTCTCAGAGCCGTAGCCTTATCCTAAGCCTAGTGGTGCCCTAGCCTAAGCCTAGGGGTGCCCTAGACTAAGCCTAGGCATGCCCTAGCCTAAGCCTAGGGGTGCCCTATCCTAAGGCTAGGAGAGCCCTAACCTTAGCCTAAGCCTAGGGGTGCCTTAGCCTCAGCCTAGGGGTGCCCTAGCTTGAGCCTAGCGGTGCCCTAGCCTTAGGCTATGGGATCCCTAGCCTTAGCTTAAGCCTAGGGGTGCCCTAGCCTAAGCCTAGGGGTGCCCTAGCCTAAGCCTAGGGGTGCCCTTGCCTAAGCCTAGGGGTTCCCTAGCCTAAGTCTAGGGGTGCCTTTGCCTAAGCCTAGGGTTGCCCTAGCCTAATCATAGGGGTGTCCTAGCCATAGGCCAAGGGAGTCCTTGCCTTAGCCTAAGCCTAGGGGTGCCCTAGTCTAAGCCTAGGGTGCCCTATCCTGAGCCTAGGGAGCCCTACCTTAGCCTAAGCATAGGATTGTCCTAGCCTAAGCTTAGGGGTGCCCTAGCCTGAGTTTAGGGGTGCCCTAGCCTGAGGCTAGGGGAGCCGTTGCCTTAGCCTAAGTCTGGGGTGCCTTAGCCTAAGTCTAGGGGTGCCCTAGCCTAAGCCTAGAGGTGCCCTAGCCTAAGCATAGGGGTTCCCTAGCCCAAGCCTACGGGTGCCCTAGCCTTAGGCTAGGGGAGCCCTAGACTTAGCCTAAGCCTAGGGCTGACCTAGCCTAAGCCTAGGGTTGCCCGAGCCTAAGCCTAGAGGTGCCCTAGCCTAAGCCTAGGGGTGCCCTAGCCTAAGCCTAGGGGTTCCCTAGCCTAAGCCTATGGGTTCCCTAGCCTAAGCTTGGGGTGCCCTAGCCAAAGCCTAGGGGTGCCCTAGCCTAAGCCTAGGGGTGCCCTAGCCTAAGCCTAGGGGTGCCCTAGCCTAAGCCTAGGGGTGCCCTTGCCTAAGCCTAGGGGTTCCCTAGCCTAAGTCTAGGGGTGCCTTTGCCTAAGCCTAGGGGTGCCCTAGCCTAATCATAGGGGTGTCCTAGCCATAGGCCAAGGGAGCCCTTGCCTTAGCCTAAGCCTAGGGGTGCCCTAGTCTAAGCCTAGGGTGCCCTATCCTGAGCCTAGGGAGCCCTACCTTAGCCTAAGCATAGGATTGTCCTAGCCTAAGCTTAGGGGTGCCCTAGTCTGAGTCTAGGGGTGCCGTAGCCTGAGGCTAGGGGAGCCGTTGCCTTAGCCTAAGTCTAGGGGTGCCTTAGCCTAAGCCTAGGGGTGCCCTAGCCTAAGCCTAGAGGTGCCCTAGCCTAAGCATAGGGGTTCCCTAGCCCAAGCCTATGGATGCCCTAGCCTTAGGCTAGGGGAGCCCTAGACGTAGCCTAAGCCTAGGGCTGACCTAGCGTAAGCCTAGGGGTGCCCTAGCCTAAGCCTAGAGGTGCCCTAGCCTAAGCCTAGGGGTGCCCTAGCCTAAGCCTAGGGGTTCCCTAGCCTAAGCCTAGGGGTTCCCTAGCCTAAGCCTAGGGGTGCCCTAGCCTAAGTCTAGGGGTGCCCTAGCCTTAGGCTAGGAGAGCCCTAGCCTTAGCCTAAGCCTAGGGGTGCCCTAGCCAAAGCCTAGGGGTGCCCTAGCCTAAGCCTAGGGGTGCCCTAGCCTAAGCCTAGGGGTGCCCTAGCCTAAACCTAAGCCTAGGGGTGCCCTAGCCTAAGCCTATGGGTGCCCTAGCCTAAGCCTAGGGGTGCCCTAGAACAAGCCTAGGGGTGCCATCGCCTAAGCCTAGGGGTGCCATAGGCTAAGCCTTGGCATCCCCTAGGCTAAGCCTAGGGGAGTCCTAGCCTTAGCCTAAGCCTAGGGGTGCCCTAGCCTAAGCCTATGGGTGCCCTAGCCTGATCCTATGGGTGCCCTAGCATAAGGTTAGGGGAGCCCTAGCCTTAGTCTAGCCTAGGATTGCCCTAGCCTAAGCCTAGGGTTGCCATAGTCTGAGTCTAGGGGTGCCCTAACTTGAGGCTCTCGGAGCCGTAGCCTTATCCTAAGCCTAGTGGTGCCCGAGCCTAAGCCTAGGCGTGCCCTAGCCTAAGCCTAGGCATGCCCTAGCCTAAGCCTAAGCCTAGGGGTGCCCTAGCCTGAGCCTAGGGGTGCCCTAGCTTGAGCCTAGGGGTGACCTAGCCTTAGGCTAGGGGATCCTTAGCCTTAGCTTAAGCCTAGGTGTGCCCTAGCCTAAGCCTAGGGGTGCCATAGCCTGAGTCTAGGGGTGCCCTAACCTGAGGCTCTCAGAGCCGTAGCCTTATCCTAAGCCTAGTGGTGCCCTAGCCTAAGCCTAGGGGTGCCCTAGACTAAGCCTAGGCATGCCCTAGCCTAAGCCTAGGGGTGCCCTATCCTAAGGGAAGGAGAGCCCTAACATTAGGCTAAGCCTAGGGGTGCCTTAGCCTCAGCCTAGGGGTGCCCTAGCTTGAGCATAGGGGTGCCCTAGCCTTAGGCTATGGGATCCCTAGCCTTAGTTTAAGCCTAGGGGTGCCCTAGCCTAAGCCTAGGGGTGCCCCAGCCTAAGCCTAGGGGTGCCCTTGCCTAAGCCTAGGGGTTCCCTAGCCTAAGTCTAGGGGTGCCTTTGCCTAAGCCTAGGGGTGCCCTAGCCTAATCATAGGGGTGTCCTAGCCATAGGCCAAGGGAGCCCTTGCCTTAGCCTAAGCCTAGGGGTGCCCTAGTCTAAGCCTAGGGTGCCCTATCCTGAGCCTAGGGAGCCCTACCTTAGCCTAAGCATAGGATTGTCCTAGCCTAAGCTTAGGGGTGCCCTAGTCTGAGTCTAGGGGTGCCGTAGCCTGAGGCTAGGGGAGCCGTTGCCTTAGCCTAAGTCTAGGGGTGCCTTAGCCTAAGCCTAGGGGTGCCCTAGCCTAAGCCTAGAGGTGCCCTAGCCTAAGCATAGGGGTTCCCTAGCCCAAGCCTATGGGTGCCCTAGCTTAAGCTAGGGGAGCCCTAGACGTAGCCTAAGCCTAGGGCTGACCTAGCCTAAGCCTAGGGGTGCCCTAGCCTAAGCCTAGAGGTGCCCTAGCCTAAGCCTAGGGGTGCCCTAGCCTAAGCCTAGGGGTGCCCTAGCCTAAGCCTAGGGGTTCCCTAGCCTAAGCCTAGGGGTTCCCTAGCCTAAGCCTAGGGGTGCCCTAGCCTAAGTCTAGGGGTGCCCTAGCCTTAGGCTAGGAGAGCCCTAGCCTTAGCCTAACCCTAGGGGTGCCCTAGCCAAAGCCTAGGGATGCCCTAGCCTAAGCCTAGGGGTGCCCTAGCTTTAGCCTAAGCCTAGGAGTGCCCTAGTCTAAGCCTAGGGTGCCCTATCCTGAGCCTAGGGAGCCCAACCTTAGCCTAAGCATAGGATTGTCCTAGCCTAAGCTTAGGGGTGCCCTAGCCTGAGTCTAGGGGTGCCCTAGCCTGAGGCTAGGGGAGCCGTTGCCTTAGCCTAAGTCTAGGAGTGCCCTAGCCTAAGCCTAGAGGTGCCCTAGCCAAAGCCTAGGGGTGCCCTAGCCTAAGCCTAGGGGTTCCCTAGCCTAAGCCTAGGGGTGCCCTAGCCTAAGCCTAGGGGTGCCCTAGCCTTAGGCTAGGAGAGCCCTAGCCTTAGCCTAAGCCTAGGGGTGCCCTAGCCAAAGCCTAGGGGTGCCCTAGCCTAAACCTAGGGGTGCCCTAGCCTAAGCCTAGGGGTGCCCTAGCCTAAACCTAAGCCTAGGGGTGCCCTAGCATAAGAATATGGGTGCCCTAGCCTAAGCCTAGGGGTGCCCTAGAACAAGCCTAAGGGTGCCATCGCCTAAGCCTAGGGGTGCAATAGGCTAAGCCTAGGGGTGCCTTAGCCTAAGCCTAGGGGTTCCCTAGCTTTAGGCAAGGGGAGCCTTAGCCTTAGCCTAAGCCTAGGTTTACCCTAGCCTAAGCCTAGGGGTTCCCTACCCTAAGCCTAGGGGTGCCCTAGCCTAAGCCTAGAGGTGCCCTAGCCTAAGCCTATGGGTGCCCTAACCTAAGCTTAGGGGTGCCCTAGCCTTAACCTAGGGATGCCCTAGCCTAAGCCTAGGGGTGCCCTAGCCTAACCCTAAGCTTAGGGGTGCCGTAGCCTTAGGCTATGGGATCCCTAGCCTTAGCTTAAGCCTAGGGGTGCCCTAGCCTAAGCCTAGGGGTGCCCTAGCCTAAGCCTAGGGCTGCCCTTGCCTAAGCCTAGGGGTTCCCTAGCCTAAGTCTAGGGGTGCCTTTACCTAAGCCTAGGGGTGCCATAGCCTAATCCTAGGGGTGTCCTAGCCATAGGCCAAGGGAGCCCTTGCCTTAGCCTAAGCCTAGGGGTGCCCTAGGCTAAGCCTAGGTGTGCCCTAGCCTAAGCCTAGGGGTGCCCTAGCCTTAGGCTAGGGGAGCCCTAGCCTTAGCCTAAGCCTAGGTGTGCCCTAGCCTAAGCCTAGGGGTGCCCTAGCCTAAGCCTAGGGGTGTTCTAGCCTTAGGCATGGGGAGCCTAGCCTTAGCCTTAGCCTAGGGGTGCCCTAGCCTAAGCCTAGGGGTGCCCTAGCCTAAGCCTTGGGGTACCCTAGCCTGAGGCTAGGGGAGCCCAAGCCTTAGCCTAAGTCTAGGGGTGCCCTAGCCTAAGCCTAGGGGTGCCCTAGCCGGGGCCTAGGGGTGCCATAGCCTGAGCCTAAGGGTGCCCTAGCCTGAGGCTAGTGGAGCCCTAATGTTAGTCTAGCCTAGGATTGCCCTAGCCTAAGCCTAGGGGTGCCATAGCCTGAGTCTAGGGGTGAACTAGCCTGAGGCAAGAGGAGCCACAGTCTTAGCCTAAACCTAGGGGAGCCCTAGCCTAAGCTTAGGGGTGCCCTAGCCTAAGCCTAGGGGTGCCCTAGCCTTAGGCTAGGGTAGCCCTAGCCTGAGCCTAGGGGTGCCCTTGCCTGAGGATAGGGGAGCCCTAGAATTAGCCTAAGCCTAGGATTGCCCTAGCCTAAGATAACGGGTGCCCTAGCCTGAGTCTAGGGGTGCCCTTGCCTGAGGCTAGGGGAGCCGTTGCCTTAGCCTAAGTGTAGGGGGTCCCTAGCCTAAGCCTAGGGGTGCCCAAGCTTAAGCCTAGGGGTGCCCTAGCCTTAGTCTAGGAGTTCCCTAGCCTAAGCCTAGGGGTGCCCTAGCCTAAGCCTAAGTTAGCCCAGCCTTAGCCTAAGCCTAGGGGTGCCCTAGCCTAAGCCTAGGGGTGTCCTAGCCTAAGCCTAGGGGTTCCCTAGCCTAAGCCTAGGGGTGCTCTAGCCTTAGGCTAGGGGAGCCCAGCCTTAGCCTAAGCCTAGAGGTGCCCTAGGCTAAGCCTAGGGGTGCCCTAGCCTAAGCTTAGTGGTGCAATAGCCTGAGTCTAGGGGTGCAATAGCCTGAGGCTAGGGGAGCCGTAGCCTTAGCCTAAGCATAGGGGAGCCCTAGCTTAAGCCTAGGGGTGTCCTAGCCTAAGCCTAGGGGTGCCCTAGCCTAAGCCTTGCGGTGCCGTAGCCTTAGGCTAGGAGAGCCCTAGCCTTTTCCTAATCCTAGGGGTGCCCTAGCCTAAGCCTCGGGGTGCCCTAGCCTGAGCCGACGGGTGCCGTAGCCTTAGGTTAGGGGAGCCCTAGCCTTAGCCTAAGCCTAGGGGTGCCCTAGTCTAAGCCTAGGGTGCCCTATCCTGAGCCTAGGGAGCCCTACCTTAGCCTAAGCATAGGATTGTCCTAGCCTAAGCTTAGGGGTGCCCTAGCCTGAGTCTAGGGGTGCCCTAGCCTGAGGCTTGGGGAGCCGTTGCCTTAGCCTAAGTCTAGGGGTGCCCTAGCCTAAGCCTAGGGGTGCCCTAGCCTTACGTTAGGAGAGCCCTAGCCTTAGCCTAAGCCTAGGGGTGCCCTAGCCAAAGCCTAGGGGTGCCCTAGCCTAAGCCTAGGGGTGCCCTAGCCTAAGCCTAGGGGTGCCCTAGCCTAAGCCTAGGGGTGCCCTAGCCTAAACCTAAGCCTAGGGGTGCCCTAGCCTAAGCCTATGGGTGCCCTAGCCTAAGCCTAGGGGTGCCCTAGAACAAGCCTAGGAGTGCCATCGCCTAAGCCTAGGGGTGCCATAGGCTAAGCCTAGGGGTGCCTTAGCCTAAGCCTAGGGGTTCCCTAGCTTTAGGCAATGGGAGCCTCAGCCTTAGCCTAAGCCTAGGTTTACCCTAGCCTAAGCCTAGGGGTTCCCTACCCTAAGCCTAGGGGTGCCCTAGCCTAAGCCTAGAGGTGCCCTAGCCTAAGCCTATGGGTGCCCTAACCTAAGCCTAGGGGTGCACTAGCCTTAGCCTAGGGATGCCCTAGCCTAAGCCTAGGGGTGCCCTAGCCTAAGCCTAAGCTTAGGGGTGCCCTAGCCTAATCCTAGGGATGCCCAGGCCTTAGGCTAGGGGAGCCCTTGCCTTAGCTTAAGCCTATGGCTGCCATAGCCTAAGCCTAGTGGTGCCCTACCCTAAGCCTAGAGGTGCCCTAGCCTTAGGCTAGGTGAGACCAAGCATTAGCCTAAGCCTAGGGGTGCCCTAGCCTAAGCCTAGGGGTGCCTGAGCCTAACCCTAGGGGTGCCCTAACCTAAGCCTAGGCGTGCCCTAGCCTAAGCCTAGGGGAGTCCTAGCCTTAGCCTAAGCCTACGGGTGCCCTAACCTAAGCCTAGGGGTGACCTAGCCTAAGACTAGGTGAGCCCTAGCCTCAGGCTAGGGGAGCCCTAGCCTTAGCCTAAGCCTAGGGGTGCCCTAGCCTGAGCCTACGGGTGCCCTAGCCTTAGACTAGGGGAGCCCTAACCTTACCCTAAGCCTAGGGGTGGCCTAGCCTAAGCCTATGGGTCCCATAGCCTAAGCCTAGGGGTGCCCTAGCCTAAGCCTAAGGGTGCCCTAGCCTAAGCCTAGGGATGCCCTAGCCTAAGCCTAGGGGTGCCCTAGCCTAAGCCTAGGCTTCCCCTAGCCTAAGCCTAGGGGAGTCCTAGCCTTAGCCTAAGCCTAGGGGTGCCCTAGCCTAAGCCTATGGGTGCCCTAGCCTCTTCCTACGGGTGCCCTAGCATAAGGTTAGGGGAGCCCTAGCCTTAGTCTAGCCTAGGATTGCCCTAGCCTAAGCCTAAGGTTGCCATAGCCTGAGTCTAGGGGTGCCCTAACCTGAGGCTCTCGGAGCCGTAGCCTTATCCTAAGCCTAGTGGTGCCCGAGCCTAAGCCTAGGCGTGCCGTAGCCTAAGCCTAGGCATGCCCTAGCCTAAGCCTAAGCCTAGGGGTGCCCTAGCCTGAGCCTAGGGGTGCCCTAGCTTGAGCCTAGGGGTGACATAGCCTTAGTCTAGGGGATCCTTAGCCTTAGCTTAAGCCTAGGTGTGCCCTAGCCTAAGCCTAGGGGTGCCCTAGCCTAAGCCTAGGGGTGCCCTAGCCTAAGCCTAGTGGTGCCCTAGCCTAAGCCTAGGGGTTCCCTAGCCTAAGTCTAGGGGTGCCTTTGCCTAATCCTAGGGGTGTCCTAGCCATAGCCTAGGGGAGCCCTTGCCTTAGCCTAAACCTAGGGGTGCCCTAGGCTAAGCCTAGGTGTGCCCTAGCTTAAGCCTAGGGGTGCTCTAGCCTTAGGCTAGGGGAGCCCTAGCCTTAGCCTAAGCCTAGGTGTTCCCTAGCCTAAGCCTAGGGGTGCCCTAGCCTAAGCCAAGGCGTCCCCTAGCCTAAGCTTAGGGATGCCCTAGTCTTAGGCTAGGGGAGCCCAAGCCTTAGCCTAAGCTTAGGGGTGCCCTAGCCTAAGTCTAGGGGTGCCCTAACCTAAGCCTAGGGGTGCCCTAGCCTAAGACTAGAGGTGCCCTAGCCTTAGGCTAGGTAAGCCCAAGCCTTAGCCTAAGCCTAGTGGTGCCCTAGCCTAAGCCTAGGGGTGCCTGAGCCTAAGCCTTGGGGTGCCCTAACCTAAGCCTAGGGGAGCCCTAGCCTAAGCCTAGGCAGGCCCTAGCCTAAGCCTAGGGGAATCCTAGCCTTAGCCTAAGCCTAGGGGTGCCCTAGACTTAGCCTAAGCCTATGTCTGCCCTAGCCTAAGCCTAGTGGTGCCCTAGCCTAAGCCTAGGGGAGCCCTAGACTTAGCCTAAGCCTATGGCTGCCCTAGCCTTAGCCTAGGGGTGCCCTAGCCTAAGCCTAGGGGTGCCCTAACCTTAGGCTAGGGGAGCCCTAGCCTTAGCCTAAGCCTAGGGGTGCCCTAGTGTAAGTCTAGGGATGCCCTTGCCTAAGCCTAGGGGTGCCCTAGCCTAAGTCTATGGGTGCCCTAGCCTAAGCCTAGGGGTGCCCTAGCCTTAGACTAAGCCTAGGGCTGCCCTAGTCTAATCCTAGGGGTGCCCTAGCCTAAGCCTAGGGGTGCCCTAGCCTTAGGCTTGGGGAGCCCTAGCCTTAACCTAAGACCAGGGGTGCCCCTGCCTAAGCCTAGGGGTGCCCAAGCCTAAGCCTAGATGTGCCCTAACCTAAGCCAAGAGCTGCCCTAGCCTAAGCCTAGGGGTGCCCTAGCCTTAGGCTAGGCGAGCCCTAGCCTTAGCCTAATCCTAGGGGTGCCCTAGCCTTAGCCTAAGCCTATGTCTGCCCTAGCCTAAGCCTAGGGGTGCCCTAGCCTAAGCCTAGGGGAGCCCTAGACTTAGCCTAAGCCTATGGCTGCCCTAGCCTAAGCCTAGGGGTGCCCTAGCCTAAGCCTCGGGGAGCCCTAGACTTAGCCTAAGCCTATGGCTGCCCTAGCCTAAGCCTAGGGGTGCCCTAGCCTAAGCCTAGGGGTGCCCTAACCTTAGGCTAGGGGAGACCTAGCCTTAGCCTAAGCCTAGGGGTGCCCTAGCGTAAGTCTAGGGATGCTCTTGCCTAAGCCTAGGGGTGCCCAAGCCTAAGTCTATGGGTGCCCTAGCCTAAGCCTAGGGGTGCCCTAGCCTTAGACTAAGCCTAGGGGTGCCCTAGTCTAATCCTAGGGGTGCCCTAGCCTAAGCCTAGGGGTGCCCTAGCCTTAGGCTAGGGGAGCCCTAGCCTTAGCCTAAGACCAGGGGTGCCCCTGCCTAAGCCTAGGGGTGCCCAAGCCTAAGCCTAGATGTGCCCTAACCTAAGCCTAGAGCTGCCCTAGCCTAAGCCTAGGGGTGCCCTAGCCTTAGCCTAAGCCTAGGGGTGCTCTAGCCTAAGCCTATGGGTGCCCTAGCCTAAGCCTAGGGGTGCCCTAGAACAAGCCTAGGGGTGCCATCGCCAAGGCCTAGGGTTGCCATAGGCTAAGCCTAGGGGTGCCCTAGCCTAAGCCTAGGGGTTCCGTAGCCTTAGGCAAGGGGAGCCCTAGCCTTAGCCTAAGCCTAGGGTTACCCTAGCCTAAGCCTAGGGGTACCCTAGCCTAAGTCTAGAGGTGCTCTAGCCTAAGCCTATGGGTGCCCTAACCTAAGCCTAGGGGTGGCCTAGCCTTAGCCTAGGGATGCCCTAGCCTAAGCCTAGGGGTGCTCTAGCCTTAGGCTAGGGGAGCCCTTGCCTTAGTTTAAGCCTAGGGGTGTCCTAGCCTAAGCTTAGGGGTGCCCTACCAAAGCTTAGGGGTGCCCTAGCCTTAGGCTAGCGGAGCCCTAGCCTTAGCCTAAGCCTAGGGGTGCCCTAGCCTAAGCCTAGAGGTGCCCTAGCCTTAGGCTAGGTGAGCCCAAGCATTAGCCTAAGCCTAGAGGTGCCCTAGCCTAAGCCTAGGGTTGCCTGAGCCTAAGCCTAGGGGTGCACTAACCTAAGCCTAGGGGTGCCCTAGCCTAAGCCTAGGCGTTCCCTAGCCTAAGCCTAGGGGAGTCCTAGCCTTAGCCTAAGACTACGGGTGCCTTAGCCTAAGCCTAGGGGTGCCTGAGCCTAAGCCTAGGTGATCCCTAGCCTCAGGCTAGGGGAGCCCTAGCCTTAGCCTAGGGGTGCCCTAGCCTTAGGTTAGGAGAGCCCTAGCCTTAGCCTAAGCCTAGGGGTGCCCTAGCCAAAGCCTAGGGGTGCCCTAGCCTAAACCTAGGGGTGCCCTAGCCTGAGCCTAGGTGTGCCCTAGCCTGAGCCTACAGGTGCCCTAGCCTTAGGCTAGGGGAGCCCTAGCCTTAGCCTAAGCCTAGGGGGGGCCTAGCCTAAGCCTATGGGTCACATAGCCTAAGCCTAGGGGTGCCCTAGCCTAAGCCTAGGTGTGCTCTAGCCTAAGCCTAGGGGTGCCCTAGCCTAAGCCTAGTTGTGCCCTAGCCTAAGCCTATGGGTGCCCTAGGCTGAGCCTACGGTTGCCCTAGCATAAGGTTAGGGGAGCCCTAGCCTTCGTCTAGCCTAGGATTGCCCTAGCCTAAGCCTAGGGGTGCCATAGCCTGAGTCTATGGGTGCCCTAAGCTGAGGCTCTCAGAGCCGTAGCCTTATCCTAAGCCTAGTGGTGCCCTAGCCTACACCTAGGGTAGCCCTAGCCTAAGCCTAGGCATGCCCTAGCCTAAGCCTAGGGGTGCCCTATCCTAAGGCTAGGAGAGCCGTAGCCTTAGCCTAATCCTAGGGGTCCCCTAGCCTGAGCCTAGGGGTGCCCAACTTGAGCCTAGGGGTGCCCTAGCCTTAGGCTAGGGGATCCCTAGCCTTAGCTTAAGCCTAGGGGTGCCCTAGCCTAAGCCTAGGGGTGCCCTAGCCTAAGCCTAGGGGTGCCCTTGCCTAAGCCTAGGAGTTCCCTAGCCTAAGTCTAGGGTGCCTTTGCCTAAGCCTAGGGGTGCCCTAGCCTAATCCTAGGGGTGTCCTAGCCATAGGCTAGGGGAGCCCTTGCCTTGGCCTAAGCCTAGGGGTGCCCTAGCCGAAGCTTAGGGGTGCAATAGACTAAGCCTAGGGGTGCCCTAGCCTTAGGCTAGAAGAGCCCTAGCCTTAGCCTAAGCCTAGGGGTGCCCGAGCCTAAGCCTAGGGGTGCCCTAGCCTTAGGCTAGGGGAGCCCTAGCCTTAGCCTAAGCCTAGGTGTGCCCTTGCCTAAGCCTAGGGTTGCCCTAGCCTAAGCCTAGGGGTGCTCTAGCCTTAGGCATGGGGAGCCTAGCCTTAGCCTTAGCCTAGGGGTGCCCTAGCCTAAGCCTAGGGGTGCCCTAGCCTAAGCCTTATGGTGCCCTAGCCTGAGGCTTGGGGAGCCCAAGCCTTAGCCTAAGCCTAGGGGTGCCCTAGCCTAAGCCTAGGGGTGCCCTAGCCTGGGCCTAGGGGTGCCATAGCCTGAGCCTACGGGTGCCCTAGCCTGAGGCTAGGGGAGCCCTAATGTTAGTCTAGCCTAGGATTTCCCTAGCCTAAACCTAGGGGTGCCATAGCCTGAGTCTAGGGGTGAACTAGCCTGAGGCAAGAGAGCCACAGTCTTAGCCTAAGCCTAGGGGAGCCCTAGCCTAAGCTTAGGGGTGCCCTAGCCTAAGCCTAGGGGTGCCCTAGACTTAGGCTAGGGTAGCCCTAGCCTGAGCCTAGGGGTGCCCTAGCCTGAGGATAGGGGAGCCCTAGACTTAGCCTAAGCCTAGGATTGCCCTAGCCTAAGATAACGGGTGCCCTAGCCTGAACTAGGGGTGCCCTTGCCTGAGGCTAGGGGAGCCGTTGCCTTAGCCTAAGTGTAGGGGTGCCCTAGTCTAAGCCTAGGGGTGCCCAAGCTTAAGCCTAGGGGTGCCCTAGCCTTAGTCTAGGAGTTCCCTAGTCTAAGCCTAGGGGTGCCCTAGCCTAAGCCTAGGTTAGCCCAGCCTTAGCCTAAGACTAGGGGTGCCCTATCCTAAGCCTAGGGGTGGCCTAGCCTAAGCCTAGGGGTGCCCTAGCCTAAGCCTAGGGGTGCTCTAGCCTTAGGCTAGGGGAGCCCAGCCTTAGCCTAAGCCTAGGGGTGGCCTAGCCTAAGCCTAGGGGTGCCCTAGCCTAAGCTTAGGGGTACAATAGCCTGAGTCTAGGGGTGCACTAGCCTGAGGCTAGGGAGCCGTAGCCTTAGCCTAAGCATATGGGAGCCCTCGCTTAAGCCTAGGGGTTCCCTAGCCTAAGCCTAGGGGTCCCCTAGCCTAAGCCTAGGGGTGCCCTAGCCTTAAGCTAGGAGAGCCCTAGCCTTAGCCTAAGCCTAGGGGTGCCCTAGCCAAAGCCTAGGGGTGCCCTAGCCTAAGCTTAGGGGTGCCCTAGCCTAAGCCTAGGGGTGCCCTAGCCTAAACCTAAGCCTAGGGGTGCCCTAGCCTAAGCCTACGGGTGCCCTAGCCTAAGCCTAGGAGTGCCCTAGCCTTAGGCTAGGAGATCCTTAGCCTTAGCCTAAGCCTAGGGGTGCCCTAGCTTAAGCCTAGGGGTGCCCTAGCCTAAGCCTAGGGGTGACCTAGCCTAAGCCTAGGGGTGCCCTAGCCTTAGGCTATGGGAGCCCTAACCTTAGCCTAAGCCTACAGGTGCCCTAGCTTAAGCCTAGGGGTGCCGTAGCCTAAGCCTAGGGGTGCCCTAGTCTTAGGCTAGGGGAGCCCTAGCCTTAGCCTAAGCCTAAGGGTGCCCTAGCCTAAGCCTAGGGGTGCCCTAGCCCAAGCCTATGGGTGCCCAAGCCTAAACCTAGGGGTGCCCTAACCTAAGCCTAGAGCTGCCCTAGCCTAAGCCTAGGGGTGCCCTAGCCTTAGGCTAGGCGAGCCCTAGCCTTAGCCTAAGCCTAGGGGTGCCCTAGCCTTAGCCTAAGCCTAGGGGTGCCCCAACCCAAACCTATGGGTGCCCTAGCCTAAGCCTAGGGGTGCCCTAGCTTAAGCCTAGGCGTGCCCTATCCTAAGCTTAGGGGTGCCCCTGCCTAAGCCTAAGGGTGCCCAAGCCTAAGCCTAGGGGTGCCCTAACCTAAGCCTAGAGCTGCCCTAGCCTAAGCCTATTGGTGCCCTAGCCTTAGGCTAGGCGAGGCCTAGCCTTAGCCTAAGCCTAGGGGTGCCCTAGCCTTAGCCTAAGCCTAGGGTTACCCTAGCCTAAGCCTAGGGGTTCCCTAGCCTAAACCTAGGGGTGCCCTAGCCTAAGCCTAGAGGTGCCCTAGCCTAAGCCTATGGGTGCCCTAACCTAAGCCTAGGGGTGCCCTAACCTTAGCCTAGGGATGCCCTAGCGTAAGTTTAGGGGTGCCGTAGCTTAAGCCTTGGGGTGACCTAGCCTAAGCCTAGGGGTGCCCTTGCCTAAGCCTAAGCTTAGGGGTGCCCTAGACTAAGCCTAGGGGTGCCCAGGTCTTAGGCTAGGGGACCCCTTGCCTTAGCTTAAGCCTATGGCTTCCCTAGCCTAAGCTTAGGGGTGCCCTAACCTAAGCTTAGGGGTGCCCTAGCCTTAGGCTAGGGGAGCCCTAGCCTTAGCCTAAGCCTAGGGGTGCCCTAGCCTAAGCCTAGGGGTGCCTGAGCCTAAGCCTAGGGGTGCCCTAACCTAAACCTTGAGGTGCCCTAGCCTTAGGCTAGATGAGCCCAAGCATTAGCCTAAGCCTAGGGTTGCCCTAGCCTAAGCCTAGGGGTGCCTGAGCCTAAGCCTAGGGGTGCCCTAACCTAAGCCTAGGGGTGCCTTAGCCTAAGCCTAGGTGTGCCCTAGCCTAAGCCTAGGGGATTCCTAGCCTTAGCATAAGCCTACGGGTGCCCTAGCCTAAGCCTAGGGGTGCCATAGCCTAAGACTAGGTGAGCCCTAGCCTCAGGCTAGGGGAGCCCTAGCCTTAGCCTAAGCCTAGAGGTGCCCTAGCCTAAACCTAGGGGTGCCCTAGCCTGAGCCTAGGGGTGCCCTAGCCTGAGCCTACGGGTGCCCTAGCCTTAGGCTAGGGGAGCCCTAGCCTTAGCCTACGCCTAGGGGTGCCCTAGCCTGAGACTAGGGGTGCCCTAGCTTGAGTCGATGGGTGCCCTAACCTGAGTATCTTGGAGCCTTAGCCTTATCCTAAGCCTAGTGATGCCCTAACCTAAGCCTAGAGGTGCCCTAGCCTAAGCCTAGGCGTGCCCTACCCGAAGCCTAAGGTTGCCCTATCCTAAGACTAGGAGAGCCCTAGCCTTAGCCTAAGCCTAGGGGTGCCCTAGCCTGAGCCTAGGGGTGCCTTAGCTTGAGCCTAGGGGTGCCCTAGCCTTAGGCTAGGGGATCCCTAGCCTTAGCTTAAGCCTTGGGGTGCCCTAGCCTAAGCCTAGAGGTGCCGAAGCCTTAGGCTAGGGGAGCCCTAGCCTTAGCCTAAGCCTAGGGGTGCCCTAGCCTCAGCCTAGGGGTGCCTTTGCCTAAGCCTAGGGGTGCCCTAGCCTAATCCTAGGGGTGCCCTAGCCATAGGCTAGGGGAGCCATTGCCTTAGCCTAAGCCTAGGGGTGCCCTAGGCTAAGCCTAGGTGTGCCCTAGCCTAAGCCTAGGGGTGCCCCAGCCTTAGGCTAAGGGAGCCCTATCCTTAGCCTAGGCCTAGGGTTGCCCTAGCCTAAGCCTAGGGGTGCCCTAGCCTAAGCCTAGGGGTGCTGTAACCTTAGGCTAGCGGAGCCTAGCCTCAGCCTAAGCCTAGGGGTGCCCTAGCCTAAGACTAGGGGAGCCCTAGCTTAGCCTTATCCTAGGGGTGCCCTAGCCAAAGTCTAGGGGTGCTCTAGCCTGAGCCTAGGGGTGCCCTAGCCTGAGCCTACGGGTGCCCTAGCCTGAGTCTAGGCGAGCCCTAGCGTTAATCGAGCCTAGGATTACCCTAGCCTAAGCCTAGGGGTGCCCTAGTCTTTTCCTAAGCCTAGGGGAGGCCTAGACTAAGCGTAGGGGTGCCCTAACCTGAGCCTAGGACTGCCGTAGCCTTAGGCTAGCGGAGCCATAGCCTTAGCCTAGGCCTAGGGGTAGCCCTGGCCTAAGCCTAGGAGTGCCATAGCCTGAGCCTAGGGGTGACCTAACCTGAGGCTAGGGGAGCCCTATCCTTAGCATAAGCCTAGGATTGCCCTACCCTAAGCCTATGGGTGCCCTAGCCTGAGTCTAGGGTTGCCCTAGCTTGAGGCTAGGGGAGCCGTTGCCTTAGCCAAGTCTATGGGTTCCCTTGCCTAAGCCTAGGGGTGCCCTAACCCGAGCCTACGGGTGCCCTATCCTTTGGCTAGGTGAGACCTAGCCTTAGTCTAAGCCTAGGGGTGCCCTAGCCTAAGCTGGGGGTACCCAAGCCTAAGCCTAGGGGTGCCATAGCCTTAAGCTAGGGGCCCTAGCCTAAGCCTAGGGGTGCCCTAGTATTAGGCTAGGCGAGCCCTAGCCTTAGCCTAGGGGTGCCCAAGTCTAAGCCTAGGGGTGCCCTAACCTAAGCCTAGTGATGCCCTAGCCTAAGCCTAGGGGTGCCCTAGCCTAAGTCTTGGGGTGCCCTAGGCTAAGCCAGGGGTGCCCTAGCCTAAGCCTAGGGGTGCTCTAGCCTTAGGCTAGGGGAGCCCTAACCTTAGCCTAATCCTAGGGGTGCCCTAGCCTAAGCCTAGGAGTGCCTTAGCCAAAGCCTAGGGGTGCCCTAGCCTTAGGATAGGGGAGCCCTAGCCTTAACCTAAGCCTACGGGTGCCCTAGCTTAAGCCTAGGGGTGCCCTAGCCTAAGCCTAGGGGTTCCCTAGCCTTAGGTTAGGGGAGCCCTAGCCTTAGCCTAAGCCTAGGGGTGCCCCAGCCTAAGCCTAGGGGTGCCCAAGCCCAAGCCTAGGGGTGCCATAACCTAAGCCCAGGGCTGCACTAGCCGAAGCCTAGGGGTGCCCTAGCCTTAGCCTAAGCCTAGGGGTGCCCTAGTCTAAGTCTACGGGTGAACTAGCCTAACCTAGGGGTGCCCCAGAATAAGCCTAGGGGTGCCCTAGCCTAAGCCTAGGGGTGCCCTAGCCTCAGCCTAGGGGTGCCCTAGCCTTAGGCTAGGGGTTCCCTAGCCTTAGGCTAGGGGAGCCCTAGCCTTAGCCTAAGCCTAATGATGCCCTAGCCTAAGCCTACGGGTGCCCTTGCCAAAGCCTAGGGTTGCCCTAGCCTCAGCTTAGGGGTGCCCTAGCCTCAGTCTTGGGGTGCCCTAGCCTAAGCGTAGGGGTGCCCTAGCCTAAGCCTAGGGGTGCCCTAGCCTAAGCCTAGGGTGCCTTAGCCTAAGGCTAGGGGTGACCTAGCCTTAGCCTAAGCCTAGGGGTACCCTAGCCTAATCCTAGGGGTGCCCTAGCCTAAGCCTAGGGGTGCCCTAGCCTAAGCCTAGGGGTGCCGTAGCCTTAGGCTAGGAGAGCCCTAGCCTTAGCCTAAGACTAGGGGTGCCCTAGCCAAAGCCTAGGGCTACCCTAGGCTAAGCCTAGAGGTGCCCTAGCCTTAGGCTAGGGGAACCCTAACCTTAGCGTAAGCCTAGGGGTGCCTTAGTCTAAGCCTTGGGGTGCCCTAGCCTAAGCCTAGGGGTGCCCTAACCTTAGGCTAGGGGAGCCCTAGCCTTAGCCTAAGCCTTGGAGTGCCCTAGCCTAAGCCTAGGGGTGCCTTAGCCTAAGCCTAGGGGTGCCCTAGCCTAAGCCTAGGGGTGCCCTAGCCTAAGCCTAGAGGTGCCGTAGCCTAAGCCTATGGGTGCCCTAACCTAAGCGTAGGGGTGCCCTTGCCTTAGCCTAGGGGTGCCCTAGCCTAAGCCTAGGGGTGCTCTAGCCTTAGGCTGGGGGAGCCCTGGCCTTAGCCTAAGCCTAGGAGTGCCCTAGCCTAAGCATAGGGGTGTCCTAGCCTAAGCCTATGGGTGCCCTACCCTAAGCCTAGTGGTGCCCTAGCCTAAGCCTAGGGGTGCCTGAGCCTAAGACTAGGGGTGCCCTAACCTAAGCCTAGGGGTGCCCTAGCCTAAGCCTAGGCGTGCCCTAGCCTAAGCCTAGGGGAGTCCTAGCCTTAGCCTAAGCCTAGTGGTGCCCTAGCCTAAGCCTAGGGGTGCCCTAGCCTAAGCCTAGGTGTGCCCTAGCCTCAGGCTAGGGGAGCCTTAGACTTAGCCTAAGCCTATGGCTTCCCTAGCCTAAGCCTAGGGGTGCCCTAGACGCCTAGGGGTGCCCTAACCTTAGGCTAGGGTTGCCCTAGCCTTAGCCTAAGCCTAGGGGTGCCCTAGCGTAAGTCTAGGGATGCCCTTGCCTAAGCCTAGGGGTGCCCTAGCCTTAGACTAAGCCTAGGGGTGCCCTAGTCTAATCCTAGGGGTGCCCTAGCCTAAGCCTAGGTGTGCCCAACCTTAGCCTAGGGGAGCCCTAGCCTTAGCCTAAGACCAGGGGTGCCCCTGCCTAAGCCTAGGGATGCCCAAGCCTAAGCCTAGATGTGCCCTAACCTAAGCCTAGAGCTGCCCTAGCCTAAGCCTAGGGGTGCCCTAGCCTTAGGCTAGGCGAGCACTAGCCTTAGCCTAAGCCTAGGGGTGCCCTAGCCTAAGCCTATGGGTGCCCTAGCCTAAGCCTAGGGGTGCCCTAGAACAAGCTTAGGAGTGCCATCGCCTAAGCCTAGGGTTGCCATAGGCTAAGCCTAGGGGTGCCCTAGCCTAAGCCTAGGGGTTCCCTAGCCTTAGGCAAGGGGAGCCCTAGCCTTAGCCTAAGCCTAGGGTTACCCTAGCCTAAGCCTAGGGGTGCCCTAGCCTAAGCTTATGGGTGCCCTAACCTAAGCCTAGGGGTGGCCTAACCTTAGCCTAGGGATGCCCTAGCCTAAGCCTAGGGGTGCTCTAGCCTTAGGCTAGGGGAGCCCTGGCCTTAGCCTAAGCCTAGGGATGCCCTAGCTTAAGCCTAGGGGTGCCCTAGCCTAACCTTAGGGGTGTCCTAGCTTAAACTAGGGGTGCCCTAGCCTAAGCGTAGGGGTGCCCTAGCCTAAGCCTAAGCTTAGGGTTGCCCTAGCCTAAGCCAAGGGGTGCCCAGGCCTTAGGCTTGGGGAGCCCTTGCCTTAGCTTAAGCCTATGGCTGCCCTAGCCTAAGCTTAATGGTGCCCTACCCTAAGCTTAGGGGTGCCCTAGCCTTAGGCTAGGGGAGCCCTAGCCTTAGCCTAAGCCTAGGGGTGCCCGAGCCTAAGCCTAGTGGTACCCTTGTCTAATCCTAGAGGTGCCCTAGCCTTAGGCTAGGTGAGCCCAAGCATTAGCCTAAGCCTAGGGGTGCCCAAGCCTAAGCCTAGGGGTGCCTGAGCCTAAGCCTAGGGGTGCCCTAACCTAAGCCTAGGGGTGCCCTAGCCTAAGCCTAGGCGTGCCCTAGCCTAAGCCTAGGGGAGTCCTAGCCTTAGCCTAAGCCTACGGGTGCCCTAGCCTAAGCCTAGGGGTGCTGAGCCTAAGCCTAGGTGAGCCCTAGCCTCAGGCTAGGGGAGCCCTAGCCTTAGCCTAAGCCTAGGGGTGCCCTAGCCTAAACCTAGGGGTGCCCTAGCCTGAGCCTAGGGGTGCCCTAGCCTGAGCCTACGGGTGCCCTAGCCTTAGGCTAGGGGAGCCCTAGCCTTAGCCTAAGCCTAGGGTTGGCCTAGCCTAAGATTATGGGTCCTATAGCCTAAGCCTAGGGGTGCCCTAGCCTAAGCCTAGGTGTGCCCTAGCCTAAGCCTAGGGGTGCCCTAGCCTAATCCTAGGGCTGCCCTAGCCTAAGCCTAGGTGTGCCCTAGCCTAAGACTAGGGGAGTCCTAGCCTTAGCCTAAGCCTAGGGGTGGCCTAGCCTAAGCCTATGGGTCCCATAACCTAAGCCTAGGGGAGCCCTAGCCTTAGTCTAGCCTAGGATTGCCCTAGCCTAAGCCTAGGGGTGCCATAGACTGAGTCTAGGGGTGCCCTAACCTTAGGCTCTCGGAGCCGTAGCCTTATCCTAAGCCTAGTGGTGCCCTAGCCTAAGCCTAGGGGTGCCCTAGTCTAAGCCTAGGCATGCCCTAGCCTAAGCCTAGGGGTGACCTATCCTAAGGCTAGGAGAGCCCTAGCCTTAGCCTAAGCCTAGGGGTGCCCTAGCCTGAGCCTAGGGGTGCCCTAGCTTGAGCCTAGGGGTGCCCTAGCCTTAGGCTAGGGGATCCCTAGCCTTAGCTTAAGCCTAGGGGTGCCCTAGCCTAAGCCTAGGGGTGCCCTAGCCTAAGTCTAGGGGTGCCCTTGCCTAAGCCTAGGGGTGCCATAGCCTAATTCTAGGGGTGTCCTAGCCATAGGCTAGGGAAGCCCTTGCCTTAGCCTAAGCCTATGGGTGCCCTAGGCTAAGCCTAGGTGTGCCCTAGCCTAAGCCTATGGGTGCCCTAGCCTTAGGCTAGGGGAGCCCTAGCCTTAGCCTAAGCCTAGTTGTGCCCTAGCCTAAGCCTAAGGGTGCCCTAGCCTAAGCCTAGGGGTTCCCTAGCCTAAGTCTAGGGGTGCCTTTGCCTAAGCCTAGGGGTGCCATAGCCTAATCCTAGGGGTGTCGTAGCCATAGGCTAGGGAAGCCCTTGCCTTAGCCTAAGCCTATGAGTGCCCTAGGCTAAGCCTAGGTGTGCCCTAGCCTAAGCCTATGGGTGCCCTAGCCTTAGGCTAGGGGAGCCCTAGCCTTAGCCTAAGCCTAGGTGTGCCCTAGCCTAAGCCTAGGGGTGCCCTAGCCTAAGCCTAGGGGTGCTCTAGCCTTAGGCATGGGGAGCCTAGCTTTAGCCTTAGCCTAGGGGTGCCCTAGCCTAAGCCTAGGGGTGCCCTAGCCTAAGCCTAGGGGTGCCCTAGCCTGGGCCTAGGGGTGCCATAGCCTGAGCCTACGGGTGCCCTAGCCTGAGGCTAGGGGAGCCCTAATGTTAGTCTAGCCTAGGCTTGCCCTAGCCTACGCCTAGGGGTGCCATAGCCTGAGTCTAGGGGTGAACTAGCCTGAGGCAAGAGGAGCCATAGTCTTAGCCTAAGCCTAGGGGAGCCCTAGCCTAAGCTTAGGGGTGCCCTAGCCTTAGGCTAGGGGAGCCCTAGCCTTAGCCTAAGCCTATGGGTGCCCTAGCTTAAGCCTATGAGTGCCCTAGCCTAAGCCTAGGGGTGCCCTAGCAAAAGCCACAGGTGCCCTAGCCTAAGCCTAGGGGTGCCCTAGCCTAAGCCTAGGGGTGCCTTTGCCTAAGCCTAGGGGTGCCCTAGCCTAAGCCTAGGGGTGCCCTAGCCATAGTCTAGGGGAGCCCTTGCCTTAACCTAAGCCTAGGGGTGCCCTAGCCTAAACCTAGGGGTGCCCTAACCTAAGCCTAGGGGTGCCCTAGCCTTAGGCTAGGGGTGCCCTAGCCTTAGGCTAGGGGAGCCCTAGCCTTAGCCTAAGCCTAGGGGAGCCCTACCTGAGCCTAGGGGTGCCCTAGCCTTAGGATAGGGGAGCCCTAGACTTAGCCTAAGCCTAGGATTGCCCTAGCCTAAGCTTCGGGTGCCCTAGCCTGAGTCTGCGGGTGTCCTAGCCTAAGCCTAGGGGTGCCGTAGCTTGAGCCTAGGGGTGCCCTAGCCTTAGGCTAGGGGATCCCTAGCCTTAGCTTAAGCCTAGGGGTTCCCTAGCCTAAGCCTAGGGGTGCCCTAGCCTAAGCCTAGGGGTGCCTTTGCCTAAGCCTAGGGGTGCCCTAGCCTAATCCTAGGGGTGCCCTAGCCATAGGCTAGGGGAGCCCTTGCCTTAGCCTAAGCCTATGGGTGCCCTAGCCTAAGTCTAGGTGTGCCCAAGCTTAAGCCTAGGGGTGCCCTAGCCTAAGCCTAGCGGTTCCCTAGCCTAAGCCTAGGGGTTCCCTAGCCTAATCCTAGGGGTGCCCTAGCCTTAGGCTAGGAGAGCCCTAGCCTTAGCCTAAGCATAGGGGTGCCCTAGCCAAAGCCTAGGCGTGCCCTAGCCTAAGCCTTGGGGTGCCCCTGCCTAAGCCTAAGGGTGCCCAAGCCTAAGCCTACGGTTGCCCTAACCTAAGCCTAGAGCTGCCCTAGCCTAAGCCTAGGGGTGCCCTAGCCTTAGGCTAGGCGAGCCCTAGCCTTAGCCTAAGCCTAGGGGTGCCCTAGCCTAATCCTAGGGGTGCCCTAGAACAAGCCTAGGGGTGCCATCACCTAAGACTAGGGGTGCCATAGGCTAAGCCAAGGGGTGCCCTAGCCTAAGCCTAGGGGTTCTCTAGCCTTAGGCAAGGGGAGCCCTAGCCTTAGCCTAAGCCTAGGGTTACCCTAGCGTAAGCCTAGGGGTTCCCTAGCCTAAGCCTAGGGGTGCCCTAGCCTAAGCCTAGAGGTGCCCTAGCCTAAGCCTATGGGTGCCCTAACCTAAGCCTAGGGGTGCCCTAGCCTTAGCCTAGGGATGCCCTAGCCTAAGCCTAGGGGTGCCCTAGCTTAAGCCTAGGGGAGCCCTAGCCTAAGCTTAGGGGTGCCCTAGCTTAAGCCTTGGGGTGCCCTAGCCTAAGCCTAGGGGTGCCCTAGCTTAAGCCTAAGCTTAGGGGTGCCCTAGTCTAAGCCTAGGAGTGCCCAGGCCTTAGGCTAGGGGAGCCCTTGCCTTAGCTTAAGCCTATGGCTGCCCTAGCCTAAGCTTAGGGGTGCCCTACCCTTAGCCTAAGTCTAGGGGTGCCCTAGCCTAAGCCTAGTGGTGCCCTAGCCTAAGCCTAGAGGTGCCCTAGCCTTAGGCTAGGTGAGCCCAAGCATTAGCCTAAGCCTAGGGGTGTCCTAGCCTAAACCTATGGGTGCTTGAGCCTAAGCTTAGGGGTGCCCTAACCTAAGCCTAGGGGTGCCGTAGCCTACGCCTAGGCGTGCCCTAACCTAAGCCTAGGGGAGTCCTAGCCTTGGCCTAAGCCTACGGGTGCCCTAGCCTAAGCCTAGTGTTGCCCTAGCCTAAGCCTAGGTGAGCCCTAGCCTCAGGCTAGGGGAGCCCTAGCCTTAGCCTAAGCCTAGGGGTGCCCTAGCCTAAACCTAGGGGTGCCCTAGCCTGAGCCTAGGGGTGCCCTAGCATGAGCCTACGGGTGCCCTATCCTTAGGCTAGGGGAGCCCTAGCCTTAGCCTAAGCCTAGGGGTGGCCTAGCCTAAGCCTATGGGTCCCATAGCCTAAGCCTAGGGGTGCCCTAGCCTAAGCCTAGGTGTGCCCTAGCCTAAGCCTAGGGGTGCCCTAGCCTAAGCCTAAGGGTGCCCTAGCCTAAGCCTAGGCGTGCCCTAGCCTAAGCCTAGGGGATTCCTAGCCTTAGCCTAAGCCTAGGGGTGCCCTAGCCTAAGCCTTTGGGTGCCCTAGCCTGAGCCTACGGGTGCCCTAGCATAAGGTTAGGGGAGCCCTAGCCTTAGTCTAGCCTAGGATTGCCCTAGCCTAAGCTGGGGGTACCCAAGCCTAAGCCTAGGGGTGCCATAGCCTTAAGCTAGGGGCCCTAGCCTAAGCCTAGGGGTGCCCTAGTATTAGGCTAGGCGAGCCCTAGCCTTAGCCTAGGGGTGCCCAAGTCTAATCCTAGGGGTGCCCTAACCTAAGCCTAGTGATGCCCTAGCCTAAGCCTAGGGGTGCCCTAGCCTAAGTCTTGGGGTGCCCTAGGCTAAGCCTAGGGGTTCCCTAGCCTAAGCCTAGGGGTGCTCTAGCCTTAGGCTAGGGGAGCCCTAACCTTAGCCTAATCCTAGGGGTGCCCTAGCCTAAGCCTAGGAGTGCCTTAGCCAAAGCCTAGGGGTGCCCTAGCCTTAGGATAGGGGAGCCCTAGCCTTAACCTAAGCCTACGGGTGCCCTAGCTTAAGCCTAGGGGTGCCCTAGCCTAAGCCTAGGGGTTCCCTAGCCTTAGGTTAGGGGAGCCCTAGCCTTAGCCTAAGCCTAGGGGTGCCCCAGCCTAAGCCTAGGGGTGCCCAAGCCCAAGCCTAGGGGTGCCATAACCTAAGCCCAGGGCTGCACTAGCCGAAGCCTAGGGGTGCCCTAGCCTTAGCCTAAGCCTAGGGGTGCCCTAGTCTAAGTCTACGGGTGAACTAGCCTAACCTAGGGGTGCCCCAGAATAAGCCTAGGGGTGCCCTAGCCTAAGCCTAGGGGTGCCCTAGCCTAAGCCTAGGGGTGCCCTAGCCTTAGGCTAGGGGTGCCCTAGCCTTAGGCTAGGGGAGCCCTAGCCTTAGCCTAAGCCTAATGATGCCCTAGCCTAAGCCTACGGGTGCCCTAGCCAAAGCCTAGGGTTGCCCTAGCCTCAGCTTAGGGGTGCCCTAGCCTCAGTCTTGGGGTGCCCTAGCCTAAGCGTAGGGGTGCCCTAGCCTAACCTAGGGGTGCCCCAGAATAAGCCTAGGGGTGCCCTAGCCTAAGCCTAGGGGTGCCCTAGCCTAAGCCTAGAGGTGCCCTAGCCTTAGGCTAGGGGAACCCTAACCTTAGCGTAAGCCTAGGGGTGCCTTAGTCTAAGCCTTGGGGTGCCCTAGCCTAAGCCTAGGGGTGCCCTAGCCTAAGCCTAGAGGTGCCCTAGCCTTAGGCTAGGGGAACCCTAACCTTAGCGTAAGCCTAGGGGTGCCTTAGTCTAAGCCTTGGGGTGCCCTAGCCTAAGCCTAGGGGTGCCTTAGCCTAAGCCTAGGGGTGCCCTAGCCTAAGCCTAGGGGTGCCCTAGCCTAAGCCTAGAGGTGCCGTAGCCTAAGCCTATGGGTGCCCTAACCTAAGCGTAGGGGTGCCCTTGCCTTAGCCTAGGGGTGCCCTAGCCTAAGCCTAGGGGTGCTCTAGCCTTAGGCTAGGGGAGCCCTGGCCTTAGCCTAAGCCTAGGAGTGCCCTAGCCTAAGCATAGGGGTGTCCTAGCCTAAGCCTATGGGTGCCCTACCCTAAGCCTAGTGGTGCCCTAGCCTAAGCCTAGGGGTGCCTGAGCCTAAGATTAGGGGTGCCCTAACCTAAGCCTAGGGGTGCCCTAGCCTAAGCCTAGGCGTGCCCTAGCCTAAGCCTAGGGGAGTCCTAGCCTTAGCCTAAGCCTAGTGGTGCCCTAGCCTAAGCCTAGGGGTGCCCTAGCCTAAGCCTAAGTGTGCCCTAGCCTCAGGCTAGGGGAGCCTTAGACTTAGCCTAAGCCTATGGCTTCCCTAGCCTAAGCCTAGGGGTGCCCTAGACGCCTAGGGGTGCCCTAACCTTAGGCTAGGGTTGCCCTAGCCTTAGCCTAAGCCTAGGGGTGCCCTAGCGTAAGTCTAGGGATGCCCTTGCCTAAGCCTAGGGGTGCCCTAGCCTTAGACTAAGCCTAGGGGTGCCCTAGTCTAATCCTAGGGGTGCCCTAGCCTAAGCCTAGGTGTGCCCAACCTTAGCCTAGGGGAGCCCTAGCCTTAGCCTAAGACCAGGGGTGCCCCTGCCTAAGCCTAGGGATGCCCAAGCCTAAGCCTTGATGTGCCCTAACCTAAGCCTAGAGCTGCCCTAGCCTAAGCCTAGGGGTGCCCTAGCCTTAGGCTAGGCGAGCCCTAGCCTTAGCCTAAGCCTAGGGGTGCCCTAGCCTAAGCCTATGGGTGCCCTAGCCTAAGCCTAGGGGTGCCCTAGAACAAGCTTAGGAGTGCCATCGCCTAAGCCTAGGGTTGCCATAGGCTAAGCCTAGGGGTGCCCTAGCCTAAGCCTAGGGGTTCCCTAGCCTTAGGCAAGGGGAGCCCTAGCCTTAGCCTAAGCCTAGGGTTACCCTAGCCTAAGCCTAGGGGTGCCCTAGCCTAAGCTTATGGGTGCCCTAACCTAAGCCTAGGGGTGGCCTAACCTTAGCCTAGGGATGCCCTAGCCTAAGCCTAGGGGTGCTCTAGCCTTAGGCTAGGGGAGCCCTGGCCTTAGCCTAAGCCTAGGGATGCCCTAGCTTAAGCCTAGGGGTGCCCTAGCCTAACCTTAGGGGTGTCCTAGCTTAACCTAGGGGTGCCCTAGCCTAAGCGTAGGGGTGCCCTAGCCTAAGCCTAAGCTTAGGGGTGCCCTAGCCTAAGCCAAGGGGTGCCCAGGCCTTAGGCTAGGGGAGCCCTTGCCTTAGCTTAAGCCTATGGCTGCCCTAGCCTAAGCTTAATGGTGCCCTACCCTAAGCTTAGGGGTGCCCTAGCCTTAGGCTAGGGGAGCCCTAGCCTTAGCCTAAGCCTAGGGGTGCCCGAGCCTAAGCCTAGTGGTACCCTTGTCTAAACCTAGAGGTGCCCTAGCCTTAGGCTATGTGAGCCCAAGCATTAGCCTAAGCTTAGGGGTGCCCAAGCCTAAGCCTAGGGGTGCCTGAGCCTAAGCCTAGGGGTGCCCTAACCTAAGCCTAGGGGTGCCCTAGCCTAAGCCTAGGCGTGCCCTAGCCTAAGCCTAGGGGAGTCCTAGCCTTAGCCTAAGCCTACGGGTGCCCTAGCCTAAGCCTAGGGGTGCTGAGCCTAAGCCTAGGTGAGCCCTAGCCTCAGGCTAGGGGAGCCCTAGCCTTAGCCTAAGCCTAGGGGTGCCCTAGCCTAAACCTAGGGGTGCCCTAGCCTGAGCCTAGGGGTGCCCTAGCCTGAGCCTACGGGTGCCCTAGCCTTAGGCTAGGGGAGCCCTAGCCTTAGCCTAAGCCTAGGGTTGGCCTAGCCTAAGCCTATGGGTCCTATAGCCTAAGCCTAGGGGTGCCCTAGCCTAAGCCTAGGTGTGCCCTAGCCTAAGCCTAGGGGTGCCCTAGCCTAATCCTAGGGCTGCCCTAGCCTAAGCCTAGGTGTGCCCTAGCCTAAGACTAGGGGAGTCCTAGCCTTAGCCTAAGCCTAGGGGTGGCCTAGCCTAAGCCTATGGGTCCCATAGCCTAAGCCTAGGGGAGCCCTAGCCTTAGTCTAGCCTAGGATTGCCCTAGCCTAAGCCTAGGGGTGCCATAGACTGAGTCTAGGGGTGCCCTAACCTTAGGCTCTCGGAGCCGTAGCCTTATCCTAAGCCTAGTGGTGCCCTAGCCTAAGCCTAGGGGTGCCCTAGCCTAAGCCTAGGCATGCCCTTGCCTAAGCCTAGGGGTTCCCTAGCCTAAGTCTAGGGGTGCCTTTGCCTAAGCCTAGGGGTGCCATAGCCTAATTCTAGGGGTGTCCTAGCCATAGGCTAGGGAAGCCCTTGCCTTAGCCTAAGCCTATGGGTGCCCTAGGCTAAGCCTAGGTGTGCCCTAGCCTAAGCCTATGGGTGCCCTAGCCTTAGGCTAGGGGAGCCCTAGCCTTAGCCTAAGCCTAGTTGTGCCCTAGCCTAAGCCTATGGGTGCCCTAGCCTAAGCCTAGGGGTGCCCTAGAACAAGCTTAGGAGTGCCATCGCCTAAGCCTAGGGTTGCCATAGGCTAAGCCTAGGGGTGCCCTAGCCTAAGCCTAGGGGTTCCCTAGCCTTAGGCAAGGGGAGCCCTAGCCTTAGCCTAAGCCTAGGGTTACCCTAGCCTAAGCCTAGGGGTGCCCTAGCCTAAGCTTATGGGTGCCCTAACCTAAGCCTAGGGGTGGCCTAACCTTAGCCTAGGGATGCCCTAGCCTAAGCCTAGGGGTGCTCTAGCCTTAGGCTAGGGGAGCCCTGGCCTTAGCCTAAGCCTAGGGATGCCCTAGCTTAAGCCTAGGGGTGCCCTAGCCTAACCTTAGGGGTGTCCTAGCTTAACCTAGGGGTGCCCTAGCCTAAGCGTAGGGGTGCCCTAGCCTAAGCCTAAGCTTAGGGGTGCCCTAGCCTAAGCCAAGGGGTACCCAGGCCTTAGGCTAGGGGAGCCCTTGCCTTAGCTTAAGCCTATGGCTGCCCTAGCCTAAGCTTAATGGTGCCCTACCCTAAGCTTAGGGGTGCCCTAGCCTTAGGCTAGGGGAGCCCTAGCCTTAGCCTAAGCCTAGGGGTGCCCGAGCCTAAGCCTAGTGGTACCCTTGTCTAAACCTAGAGGTGCCCTAGCCTTAGGCTATGTGAGCCCAAGCATTAGCCTAAGCTTAGGGGTGCCCAAGCCTAAGCCTAGGGGTGCCTGAGCCTAAGCCTAGGGGTGCCCTAACCTAAGCCTAGGGGTGCCCTAGCCTAAGCCTAGGCGTGCCCTAGCCTAAGCCTAGGGGAGTCCTAGCCTTAGCCTAAGCCTACGGGTGCCCTAGCCTAAGCCTAGGGGTGCTGAGCCTAAGCCTAGGTGAGCCCTAGCCTCAGGCTAGGGGAGCCCTAGCCTTAGCCTAAGCCTAGGGGTGCCCTAGCCTAAACCTAGGGGTGCCCTAGCCTGAGCCTAGGGGTGCCCTAGCCTGAGCCTACGGGTGCCCTAGCCTTAGGCTAGGGGAGCCCTAGCCTTAGCCTAAGCCTAGGGTTGGCCTAGCCTAAGCCTATGGGTCCTATAGCCTAAGCCTAGGGGTGCCCTAGCCTAAGCCTAGGTGTGCCCTAGCCTAAGCCTAGGGGTGCCCTAGCCTAATCCTAGGGCTGCCCTAGCCTAAGCCTAGGTGTGCCCTAGCCTAAGACTAGGGGAGTCCTAGCCTTAGCCTAAGCCTAGGGGTGGCCTAGCCTAAGCCTATGGGTCCCATAGCCTAAGCCTAGGGGAGCCCTAGCCTTAGTCTAGCCTAGGATTGCCCTAGCCTAAGCCTAGGGGTGCCATAGACTGAGTCTAGGGGTGCCCTAACCTTAGGCTCTCGGAGCCGTAGCCTTATCCTAAGCCTAGTGGTGCCCTAGCCTAAGCCTAGGGGTGCCCTAGCCTAAGCCTAGGCATGCCCTTGCCTAAGCCTAGGGGTTCCCTAGCCTAAGTCTAGGGGTGCCTTTGCCTAAGCCTAGGGGTGCCATAGCCTAATTCTAGGGGTGTCCTAGCCATAGGCTAGGGAAGCCCTTGCCTTAGCCTAAGCCTATGGGTGCCCTAGGCTAAGCCTAGGTGTGCCCTAGCCTAAGCCTATGGGTGCCCTAGCCTTAGGCTAGGGGAGCCCTAGCCTTAGCCTAAGCCTAGTTGTGCCCTAGCCTAAGCCTAAGGGTGCCCTAGCCTAAGCCTAGGGGTTCCCTAGCCTAAGTCTAGGGGTGCCTTTGCCTAAGCCTAGGGGTGCCATAGCCTAATCCTAGGGGTGTCGTAGCCATAGGCTAGGGAAGCCCTTGCCTTAGCCTAAGCCTATGGGTGCCCTAGGCTAAGCCTAGGTGTGCCCTAGCCTAAGCCTATGGGTGCCCTAGCCTTAGGCTAGGGGAGCCCTAGCCTTAGCCTAAGCCTAGGTGTGCCCTAGCCTAAGCCTAGGGGTGCCCTAGCCTAAGCCTAGGGGTGCTCTAGCCTTAGGCATGGGGAGCCTAGCTTTAGCCTTAGCCTAGGGGTGCCCTAGCCTAAGCCTAGGGGTGCCCTAGCCTAAGCCTTGGGGTGCCCTAGCCTGAGGCTAGGGGAGCCCAAGCCTTAGCCTAAGCCTAGGGGTGCCCTAGCCTAAGCCTAGGGGTGCCCTAGCCTGGGCCTAGGGGTGCCATAGCCTGAGCCTACGGGTGCCCTAGCCTGAGGCTAGGGGAGCCCTAATGTTAGTCTAGCCTAGGCTTGCCCTAGCCTACGCCTCGGGGTGCCATAGCCTGAGTCTAGGGGTGAACTAGCCTGAGGCAAGAGGAGCCATAGTCTTAGCCTAAGCCTAGGGGAGCCCTAGCCTAAGCTTAGGGGTGCCCTAGCCTTAGGCTAGGGGAGCCCTAGCCTTAGCCTAAGCCTATGGGTGCCCTAGCTTAAGCCTATGAGTGCCCTAGCCTAAGCCTAGGGGTGCCCTAGCAAAAGCCACAGGTGCCCTAGCCTAAGCCTAGGGGTGCCCTAGCCTAAGCCTAGGGGTGCCTTTGCCTAAGCCTAGGGGTGCCCTAGCCTAAGCCTAGGGGTGCCCTAGCCATAGTCTAGGGGAGCCCTTGCCTTAACCTAAGCCTAGGGGTGCCCTAGCCTAAACCTAGGGGTGCCCTAACCTAAGCCTATGGGTGCCCTAGCCTTAGGCTAGGGGTGCCCTAGCCTTAGGCTAGGGGAGCCCTAGCCTTAGCCTAAGCCTAGGGGAGCCCTACCTGAGCCTAGGGGTGCCCTAGCCTTAGGATAGGGGAGCCCTAGACTTAGCCTAAGCCTAGGATTGCCCTAGCCTAAGCTTCGGGTGCCCTAGCCTGAGTCTGCGGGTGTCCTAGCCTAAGCCTAGGGGTGCCGTAGCTTGAGCCTAGGGGTGCCCTAGCCTTAGGCTAGGGGATCCCTAGCCTTAGCTTAAGCCTAGTGGTTCCCTAGCCTAAGCCTAGGGGTGCCCTAGCCTAAGCCTAGGGGTGCCTTTGCCTAAGCCTAGGGGTGCCCTAGCCTAATCCTAGGGGTGCCCTAGCCATAGGCTAGGGGAGCCCTTGCCTTAGCCTAAGCCTATGGGTGCCCTAGCCTAAGTCTAGGTGTGCCCAAGCTTAAGCCTAGGGGTGCCCTAGCCTAAGCCTAGCGGTTCCCTAGCCTAAGCCTAGGGGTTCCCTAGCCTAATCCTAGGGGTGCCCTAGCCTTAGGCTAGGAGAGCCCTAGCCTTAGCCTAAGCCTAGGCGTGCCCTAGCCTAAGCCTTGGGGTGCCCCTGCCTAAGCCTAAGGGTGCCCAAGCCTAAGCCTAGGGGTGCCCTAACCTAAGCCTAGAGCTGCCCTAGCCTAAGCCTAGGGGTGCCCTAGCCTTAGGCTAGGCGAGCCCTAGCCTTAGCCTAAGCCTAGGGGTGCCCTAGCCTAATCCTAGGGGTGCCCTAGAACAAGCCTAGGGGTGCCATCACCTAAGACTAGGGGTGCCATAGGCTAAGCCAAGGGGTGCCCTAGCCTAAGCCTAGGGGTTCTCTAGCCTTAGGCAAGGGGAGCCCTAGCCTTAGCCTAAGCCTAGGGTTACCCTAGCGTAAGCCTAGGGGTTCCCTAGCCTAAGCCTAGGGGTGCCCTAGCCTAAGCCTAGAGGTGCCCTAGCCTAAGCCTATGGGTGCCCTAACCTAAGCCTAGGGGTGCCCTAGCCTTAGCCTAGGGATGCCCTAGCCTAAGCCTAGGGGTGCCCTAGCTTAAGCCTAGGGGAGCCCTAGCCTAAGCTTAGGGGTGCCCTAGCTTAAGCCTTGGGGTGCCCTAGCCTAAGCCTAGGGGTGCCCTAGCCTAAGCCTAAGCTTAGGGGTGCCCTAGTCTAAGCCTAGGAGTGCCCAGGCCTTAGGCTAGGGGAGCCCTTGCCTTAGCTTAAGCCTATGGCTGCCCTAGCCTAAGCTTAGGGGTGCCCTGCCCTTAGCCTAAGTCTAGGGGTGCCCTAGCCTAAGCATAGTGGTGCCCTAGCCTAAGCCTAGAGGTGCCCTAGCCTTAGGCTAGGTGAGCCCAAGCATTAGACTAAGCCTAGGGGTGTCCTAGCCTAAACCTATGGGTGCTTGAGCCTAAGCTTAGGGGTGCCCTAACCTAAGCCTAGGGGTGCCCTAGCCTACGCCTAGGCGTGCCCTAACCTAAGCCTAGGGGAGTCCTAGCCTTGGCCTAAGCCTACGGGTGCCCTAGCCTAAGCCTAGTGTTGCCCTAGCCTAAGCCTAGGTGAGCCCTAGCCTCAGGCTAGGGGAGCCCTAGCCTTAGCCTAAGCCTAGGGGTGCCCTAGCCTAAACCTAGGGCTGCCCTAGCCTGAGCCTAGGGGTGCCCTAGCATGAGCCTACGGGTGCCCTATCCTTAGGCTAGGGGAGCCCTAGCCTTAGCCTAAGCCTAGGGGTGGCCTAGCCTAAGCCTATGGGTCCCATAGCCTAAGCCTAGGGGTGCCCTAGCCTAAGCCTAGGTGTGCCCTAGCCTAAGCCTAGGGGTGCCCTAGCCTAAGCCTAAGGGTGCCCTAGCCTAAGCCTAGGCGTGCCCTAGCCTAAGCCTAGGGGATTCCTAGCCTTAGCCTAAGCCTAGGGGTGCCCTAGCCTAAGCCTTTGGGTGCCCTAGCCTGAGCCTACGGGTGCCCTAGCATAAGGTTAGGGGAGCCCTAGCCTTAGTCTAGCCTAGGATTGCCCTAGCCTAAGCCTAGGGGTGCCATAGCCTGAGTCTAGGGGTGCCCTAACCTGAGGCTCTCGGAGCCGTAGCCTTATCCTAAGCCTAGTGGTGCCCTAGCCTAAGCCTAGGGGTGCCCTAGCCTAAGCCTAGGCATGCCCTAGCCTAAGCCTAAGCCTAGGGGTGCCCTAGCCTGAGCCTAGGGGTGCCCTAGCTTGAGCCTAGGGGTGCCCTAGCCTTAGGCTAGGGGATCCTTAGCCTTAGCTTAAGCCTAGGTGTGCCCTAGCCTAAGCCTAGGGGTGCCCTAGCCTAAGCCTAGGGGTGCCCTTGCCTAAGCCTAGGGGTTCCCTAGCCTACGTCTGGGGGTGCCTTTGCCTAAGCCTAGGGGTGCCCTAGCCTAATCCTAGAGGTATCCTAGCCATAGGCTAGGGGAGCCCTTGCCTTAGCCTAAACCTAGGGTTGCCCTAGGCTAAGCCTAGGTGTGCCCTAGCCTAAGCCTAGGGGTGCCCTAGCCTTAGGCTAGGGGAGCCCTAGCCTTAGCCTAAGCCTAGGTGTTCCCTAGCCTAAGCCTATGGGGTGCCCTTGCCTAAGCCTAGGCGTCCCCTAGCCTAAGCTTAGGGATGCCCTAGTCTTAGGCTAGGGGAGCCCTAGCCTTAGCCTAAGTTTTGGGGTGCCCTAGCCTAAGTAGTGGTTCCCAGGCCTTAGGCAAGGGGGGCCCTAACGTTAGCTTAAGCCTATGGCTGCCCTAGCCTAAGCCTAGGGGTTCCCTAGCCTAAGCCTAGGGGTGCCCTAGCCTAAGCCTAGAGGTGCCCTAACCTAAGCCTATGGGTGCCCTAGACTTAGGCTAGGGGAGCCCTAGCCTTAGCCTAAGCCTAGGGGTGCCCTAGCCTAAGCCTAGGGGTGCCCTAACCTAAGCTTAGGGGTGCCCTAGCCTAAGTCTAGAGGTGCCCTAGCCTTACGCTAGGTAAGCCCAAGCCTTAGCCTAAGCCTAGTGGTGCCCTAGCCTAAGCCTAGGGGTGCCTGAGCCTAAGCCTAGGGGTGCCCTAACCTAAGCCTAGGGGTGCCCTAGCCTAAGCCTAGGCGTGCCCTAGCCTAAGCCTAGGGGAGTCCTAGCCTTAGCCTAAGCCTAGGGGTGCCCTAGACTTAGCCTAAGCCTATGGCTGCCCTAGCCTAAGCCTAGGGGTGCCCTAGCCTAAGCATAGGGGAGCCCTAGACTTAGCCTAAGCCTATGGCTACCCTAGCCTAAGCCTAGGGGTACCCTAGCCTAAGCCTAGGGGTGCCCTAACCTTAGGCAAGGGGAGCCCTAGCCTTAGCCTAAGCCTAGGGGTGCCCTAGCGTAAGTCTAGGGATGCCCTTGCCTAAGCCTAGGGGTGCCCTAGCCTAAGTTTATGAGTGCCATAGCCTAAGACTATGGGTGCCCTAGCCTAAGCCTAGGGGTGCCCTAGCCTTAGGCTAAGCCTAGGGGTGCCCTAGTCTAATCCTAGGGGTGCCCTAGCCTAAGCCTACGGGTGCCCTAGCCTTAGGTTAGGGGAGCCCTAGCCTTAGCCTAAGACCAGAGGTGCCCCTGCCTAAGCCTTGGGGTGCCCAAGCCTAAGCCTAGATTTGCCCAAAACTAAGCCTAGAGCTGCCCTAGCCTAAGCCTAGAGTTGCCCTAGCCTTAGGCTAGGCGAGCCCTACCCTTAGCCTAAGCCTAAGGGTGCCCTAGCCTTAGCCTAAGCCTAGGGGTGCCCTAGCCTAAGCCTATGGGTGCCCTAGCCTAAGCCTAGGGGTGCCCTAGAACAAGCCTAGGGGTGCCATCGCCTAAGCCTAGGGTTGCCATAGGCTAAGCCTAGGGGTGCCCTAGCCTAAGCCTAGGGGTTCCGTAGCCTTAGGCAAGGGGAGCCCTAGCCTTAGCCTAAGCCAAGGGTTACCCTAGCCTAAGCCTAGGGGAGCCCTAGCCTAAGCCTAGGGGAGCCCTAGCCTTAGGCTAGAAGAGCCCTAGCCTTAGCCTAAGCCTAGGGGTGCCCTAGCTTAAGCCTAGGGGTGCCCTAGCCTAAGCCTAGGGGTGCCCTAGCCTAAGCCTAAGCTTAGGGGAGCCCTAGCCTAAGCTTAGGGGTGCCCAGGCCTTAGGCTAGGGGAGCCCTTGCCTTAGCTTAAGCCTATGGCTGCCCTAGTCTAAGCTTAAGGGTGCCCTACCCTAAGCTTAGGGGTGCCCTAGCCTTAGGCTAGGGGAGCCCTAGCCTTAGCCTAAGCCTAGGGGTGCCCTAGCCTAAGCCTTGTCGTACCCTAGCCTAAGCCTAGAGGTGCCCTAGCCTTAGGCTAGTTGAGCCCAAGCATTAGGCTAAGCCTAGGGGTGCCCTAGCTTAAGCCTAGGGGTGCCTGAGCCTAAGCCTAGGGGTGCACTAACCTAAGCCTAGGGGTGCCCTAGCGTAAGCGTAGGCGTGCCCTAGCCTAAGCCTAGGGGAGTCCTAGCCTTAGCCTAAGCCTACGGGTGCCCTAGCCTAAGCCTAGGGGTGCCTGAGCCTATGCCTAGGTGAGCCCTAGCCTCAGGCTAGGGCAGCCCTAGCCTTAGCCTAAGCCTATGGGTGCCCTAGCCTAAACCTAGGGGTGCCCTAGCCTGAGCCTAGGGGTGCCCTAGCCTGAGCCTACGGGTGCCCTAGCCTTAGGATAGGGGAGCCCTAGCCTTAGCCTAAGCCTAGGGGTGGCCTAGCCTAAGCCTATGGGTCCCATAGCCTAAGCCTAGGGGTGCCCTAGCCTAAGCCTAGGTGTGCCCTAGCCTAAGCCTAGGGGTGCCCCTAGCCTAAGCCTAGGGGTGCCCTAGCCTAAGCCTAGGTGTGCCCTAGCCTAAGACTAGGGGAGTCCTAGCCTTAGCCTAAGCCTAGGGGCGCCCTAGCCTAAGCCTATGGGTGCCCTAGCTTGAGCCTACGATTGCCCTAGCATAAGCTTAGGGGAGCCCTAGCCTTAGTCTAGCCTAGGCTTGCCCTAGCCTAAGCCTAGGGTTGCCATAGCCTGAGTCTAGGGGTGCCGTAACCTGAGTCTCTCGGAGCCGTAGCCTTATCCTAAGCCCAGTGGTGCCCTAGCCTAAGCCTAGGGGTGCCCTAGCCTAAGCCTAGGCATGCCCTAGCCTAAGGCTAGGGTTGCCCTATCCTAAGGCTAGGAGAGCCCTAGCCTTAGCCTAAGCTTAGGGGTTCCCTAGCCTGAGCCTAGGGGTGCCCTAGCTTGAGCCTGGGGTGCCCTAGCCTAAGCCTAGGGGTGCCCTAGCCTAAGCCCAGTGGTGCCCTAGCCTAAGCCTAGGGGTGCCCTAGCCTAAGCCTAGGCATGCCCTAGCCTAATCCTAGGGGTGTCCTAGCCATAGGCTAGGGGAGCCCTTGCCTTAGCCTAAGCCTAGGGTTGCCCTAGGCTAAGCCTAGGTGTGCCCTAGCCTAAGCCTAGGGGTGCCCTAGCCTTAGGCTAGGGGATCCCTAGCCTTAGCCTAAGCCTAGATGTGCCCTAGCCTAAGCCTAGGGGTGCCCTAGCCTAAGCCTAGGGTTGCTCTAGCCTTAAGCATGGGGAGCCTAGCCTTAGCCTTAGCGTAGGGGTGCCCTAGCCTAAGCCTAGGGTTGCTCTAGCCTTAAGCATGGGGAGCCTAGCCTTAGCCTTAGCGTAGGGGTGCCCTAGCCTAAGCCTTATGGGGCCCTAGCCTGAGGCTAGGGGTGCCCAAGCCTTAGCCTAAGCCTAGGGGTGCCCTAGCCTAAGCCTAGGGCTGCCCTAGCCTGGGCCTAGGGGTGCCATAGCCTGAGCCTACGGGTGCCCTAGCCTGAGGCTAGGGGAGCCCTAATGTTAGTCTAGACTAGGATTGCCCTAGCCTAAGCCTAGGGGTGCCATAGCCTAAATCTAGGGGTGAACTAGCCTGAGGCAAGAGGAGCCACAGTCTTAGCCAAAGCCTAGGGGAGCCCTAGCCTAAGCTTAGGGGTGGCCTAGCCTAAGCCTAGGGGTGCCCTAGCCTTAGGCTAGGGTAGCCCTACCCTGAGCGTAGGGGTGCTCTAGCCTGAGGATAGGGGAGCCCTAGACTTAGCCTAAGCCTAGGATTGCCCTAGCCTAAGATAACGGGTGCCCTAGCCTGAGTCTAGGGGTGCCCTTGCCTGAGGCTAGGGGAGCCGTTGCCTTAGCCTAAGTGTAGGGGTGCCCTAGCCTAAGCCTAGGGGTGCCCAAGCTTAAGCCTAGGGGTGCCCTAGCCTTAGTCTAGGAGTTCCCTAGCCTAAGCCTAGGGGTGCCCTAGCCTAAGCCTAGGTTAGCCCAGCCTTAGCCTAAGACTAGGGGTGCCCTAGCCTAAGCCTAGGGGTGCTCTAGCCTTAGGCTAGGGGAGCCCAGCCTTAGCCTAAGCCTAGGGGTGCCCGAGCCTAAGCCTAGGGGTGCCCTAGCCTAAGCTTAGGGGTGCAATAGCCTGAGTCTAGGGGTGCACTAGCCTGAGGCTAGGGGAGCCGTAGCCTTAGCCTAAGCATAGGGGAGCCCTAGCCAAAGCCTAGCGGTGCCCTAGCCTTAGGCTTGGGGAGCCCTAGCCTTTTCCTAAGCCTAGGGGTGCCCTAGCCTAAGCCTCGGGGTGCCCTAGCCTGAGCCGTGGGGTGCCGAAGCCTTAGGCTAGGGGAGCCCTAGCCTTAGCCTAAGCCTAGGGTTGCCCTAGTCTAAGCCTAGGGTGCCCTATCCTGAGCCTAGGGGAGCCCTACCTTAGCCTAAGCATAGGATTGCCCTAGCCTAAGCTTAGGGGTGCCCTAGCCTGAGTCTAGGGGTGCCCTAGCCTCAGGCTATGGGAGCCGTTGCCTTAGCCTAAGTCTAGGGGTGCCCTAGCCTAAGCCTAGGGGTGCCGTAGCCTAAGCCTAGAGGTGCCCTACCAAAGCCTAGGGATGCCCTAGCCTAAGCCTAGGGGTGCCTGAGCCTATGCCTAGTTGAGCCCTAGCCTCAGGCTAGGGGAGCCCTAGCCTTAGCCTAAGCCTAGGGGTGCCCTAGCCTTAGGCTAGGAGAGCCCTAGCCTTAGCCTAAGCCTAGGGGTGCCCTAGCCAAAGCCTAGGGGTGCCCTACCAAAGCCTAGGGATGCCCTAGCCTAAGCCTAGGGGTGCCCTAGCCTAAACCTAAGCCTAAGGGTGCCCTAGCCTATGTCTAGGGGTGCCCTTGCCTAAGACTACGGGTGCCCTAACCTAAGCCTAGAGCTGCCCTAGCCTAAGCCTAGGGGTGCCCTAGCCTTAGGCTAGGCGAGCCCTAGGCTTAGCCTAAGCCTAGGGGTGCCCTAGCCTTAGCCTAAGCCTAGGGGTGCCCTAGCCTAAGCCTATGGGTGCCCTAGCCTAAGCCTAGGGGTGCCCTAAAACAAGCCTAGAGGTGCCATTGCCTAAGCCTAGGGTTGCCATAGGCTAAGCCTAGGGGTGCCGTAGCCTAAGCCTAGGGGTTCCGTAGCGTTAGGCAAGGGGAGCCCTAGCATTAGCCTAAGCCTAGGGTTACCCTAGCCTAAGCCTAGGGGTGCCCTAGCCTAAGCCTAGGGGTGCCCTAGCCTAAGCCTAGAGGTGCCCTAGCCTAAGCCTATGGGTGCCCTAACCTAAGCCTAGGGGTGGCCTAGCCTTAGCCTAGGGATGCCCTAGCCTAAGCCTAGGGGTGCTCTAGCCTAAGGCTAGGGGAGCCCTAGCCTTAGGCTAGAAGAGCCCTAGCCTTAGCCTAAGCCTAGGGGTGCCCTAGCTTAAGCCTAGGGGTGCCCTAGCCTAAGCTTAGGGGTGCCCTAACTTAACCTAGGGGTGCCCTAGCCTAAGCCTAGGGGTGCCCTAGCCTAAGCCTAAGCTTAGGGGTGCCCTAGCCAAAGCCTAGGGGTGCCCAGGCCTTAGGCTAAGGGAGCCCTTGCCTTAGCTTAAGCCTATGGCTGCCCTAGCCTAAGCTTAAGGGTGCCCTACCCTAAGCTTAGGGGTGCCCTAGCCTTAGGCTAGGGGAGACCTAGCCTTAGCCTAAGCCTAGGGGTGCCCTAGCCTAAGCCTTGTCGTACCCTAGCCTAAGCCTAGAGGTGCCCTAGCCTTAGGCTAGGTGAACCCAAGCATTAGCCTAAGCCTAGGGGTGCCTGAGCCTAAGCCTAGGGGTGCACTAACCTAAGCCTAGGGGTGCCCAAGCCTAATCCTAGGCGTGCCCTAGCCTAAGCCTAGGGGAGTTCTAGCCTTAGCCTAAGCCTACGGGTGCCCTAGCCTAAGCCTAGGGGTGCCTGAGCCTATGCCTAGTTGAGCCCTAGCCTCAGGCTAGGGGAGCCCTAGCCTTAGCCTAAGCCTAGGGGTGCCCTAGCCTAATCCTAGGCGTGCCCTAGCCTGAGCCTAGGGGTGCCCTAGCCTGAGCCTACGGGTGCCCTAGCCTTAGGTTAGGGGAGCCCTAGCCTTAGCCTAAGCCTAGGGGTGGCGTAGCCTAAGCCTATGGGTCCCATAGCCTAAGCCTAGGGGTGCCCTAGCCTAAGCCTAGGTGTGCCCAAGCCTAAGCCTAGGGGTGCCCTAGCCTAAGCCTAGGGGTGCCCTAGCCTAAGCCTAGGCGTGCCCTAGCCTAAGACTAGGGGAGTCCTAGCCTTAGCCTAAGCCTATGGGTGCCCTAGCCTAAGCCTATTGGGTGCCCTAGCCTGAGCCTACGGTTGCCCTAGCATAAGGTTAGGGGAGCCCTAGCCTTAGTCTAGCCTAGGATTGCCCTAGCCTAAGCCTAGGGGTGCCATAGCCTGAGTCTAGGGGTGCCCTAACCTGAGGCTCTCGGAGCCGTATCCTTATCCTAAGCCTAATGGTGCCCTAGTCTAAGCCTAGGGGTGCCCTAGCCTAAGCCAAGGGGTGCTCTAGCCTAAGGCTAGGGGAGCCCTAGTCTTAGGCTAGAAGAGCCCTAGCCTTAGCCTAAGCCTAGGGGTGCCCTAGCTTAAGCCTAGGGGTGCCCTAGCCTAAGCTTAGGGGTGCCCTAACTTAACCTAGGGGAGCCCTAGCCTTAGCCTAAGCCTAGGGGTGCCCTAGTCTAAGCCTAGGGTGCCCTATCCTGAGCCTAGGGGAGCCCTACCTTAGCCTAAGCATAGGATTGCCCTAGCCTAAGGTTACGGGTGCCCTAGCCTGAGTCTAGGGGTGCCCTAGACTAAGCCTAGGGGTGCCCTAGCCTGAGCCTAGGGGTGCCCTAGCCTAAGCCTAGACGTGCCCTAGCCTAAGCATAGGGGTGCCCTAGCCTAAGCTTAGGGGTGCCCTAACTTAACCTAGGGGTGCCCTAGCCTAAGCCTAGGGGTGCCCTAGCCTAAGCCTAAGCTTAGGGGTGCCCTAGCCAAAGCCAAGGGTTGCCCAGGCCTTAGGCTAGGGGAGCCCTTGCCTTAGCTTAAGCCTATGGCTGCCCTAGCCTAAGCTTAAGGGTGCCCTACCCTAAGCTTAGGGGTGCCCTAGCCTTAGGCTAGGGGAGCCCTAGCCTTAGCCTAAGCCTAGGGGTGCGTGAGCCTAAGCCTTGTCGTACCCTAGCCTAAGCCTAGAGGTGCCCTAGCCTAAGGCTAGGTGAGCCCAAGCATTAGCCTAAGCCTAGGGGTGCCCTAGCCTAAGCCTAGGGGTGCCTGAGCCTATGCCTAGGGGTGCACTAACCTAAGCCTAGGGGTGCCCTAGCCTAATCCTAGGCGTGCCCTAGCCTAAGCCTAGGGGAGTCCTAGCCTTAGCCTAAGCCTATGGGTGCCCTAGCCTAAGCCTAGGGGTGCCTGAGCCTATGCCTAGTTGAGCCCTAGCCTCAGGCTAGGGGAGCCCTAGCCTTAGCCTAAGCCTAGGGGTGCCCTAGCCTAATCCTAGGGGTGCCCTAGCCTGAGCCTAGGGGTGCCCTAGCCTGAGCCTACGGGTGCCCTAGCCTTAGGTTAGGGGAGCCCTAGCCTTAGCCTAAGCCTAGGGGTGGCGTAGCCTAAGCCTATGGGTCCCATAGCCTAAGCCTAGGGGTGCCCTAGCCTAAGCCTAGGTGTGCCCAAGCCTAAGCCTAGGGGTGCCCTAGCCTAAGCCTAGGGGTGCCCTAGCCTAAGCCTAGGCGTGCCCTAGCCTAAGACTAGGGGAGTCCTAGCCTTAGCCTAAGCCTATGGGTGCCCTAGCAGAAGCCTATGGGTGCCCTAGCCTGAGCCTACGGTTGCCCTAGCATAAGGTTAGGGGAGCCCTAGCCTTAGTCTAGCCTAGGATTGCCCTAGCCTAAGCCTAGGGGTGCCATAGCCTGAGTCTAGGGGTGCCCTAACCTGAGGCTCTCGGAGCCGTATCCTTATCCTAAGCCTAATGGTGCCCTAGCCTAAGCCTAGGGGTGCCCTAGCCTAAGCCAAGGGGTGCTCTAGCCTAAGGCTAGGGGAGCCCTAGCCTTAGGCTAGAAGAGCCCTAGCCTTAGCCTAAGCCTAGGGGTGCCCTAGCTTAAGCCTAGGGGTGCCCTAGCCTAAGCTTAGGGGTGCCCTAACTTAACCTAGGGGAGCCCTAGCCTTAGCCTAAGCCTAGGGGTGCCCTAGTCTAAGCCTAGGGTGCCATATCCTGAGCCTAGGGGAGCCCTACCTTAGCCTAAGCATAGGATTGCCCTAGACTAAGGTTAGGGGTGCCCTAGCCTGAGTCTAGGGGTGCCCTAGACTAAGCCTAGGGGTGCCCTAGCCTGAGCCTAGGGGTGCCCTAGCCTAAGCCTAGACGTGCCCTAGCCTAAGCATAGGGGTGCCCTAGCCTAAGCTTAGGGGTGCCCTAACTTAACCTAGGGGTGCCCTAGCCTAAGCCTAGGGGTGCCCTAGCCTAAGCCTAAGCTTAGGTGTGCCCTAGCCAAAGCCAAGGGGTGCCCAGGCCTTAGGCTAGGGGAGCCCTTGCCTTAGCTTAAGCCTATGGCTGCCCTAGCCTAAGCTTAAGGGTGCCCTACCCTAAGCTTAGGGGTGCCCTAGCCTTAGGCTAGGGGAGCCCTAGCCTTAGCCTAAGCCTAGGGGTGCCCTAGCCTAAGCCTTGTCGTACCCTAGCCTAAGCCTAGAGGTGCCCTAGCCTTAGGCTAGGTGAGCCCAAGCATTAGCCTAAGCCTAGGGGTGCCCTAGCCTAAGCCTAGGGGTGCCTGAGCCTAAGCCTAGGGGTGCACTAACCTAAGCCTAGGGGTGCCCTAGCCTAATCCTAGGCGTGCCCTAGCCTAAGCCTAGGGGAGTCCTAGCCTTAGCCTAAGCCTATGGGTGCCCTAGCCTAAGCCTAGGGGTGCCTGAGCCTATGCCTAGTTGAGCCCTAGCCTCAGGCTAGGGGAGCCCTAGCCTTAGCCTAAGCCTAGGGGTGCCCTAGCCTAATCCTAGGGGTGCCCTAGCCTGAGCCTAGGGGTGCCCTAGCCTGAGCCTACGGGTGCCCTAGCCTTAGGTTAGGGGAGCCCTAGCCTTAGCCTAAGCCTAGGGGTGGCGTAGCCTAAGCCTATGGGTCCCACAGCCTAAGCCTAGGGGTGCCCTAGCCTAAGCCTAGGTGTGCCCAAGCCTAAGCCTAGGGGTGCCCTAGCCTAAGCCTAGGTGTGCCCAAGCCTAAGCCTAGTGGTGCCTTAGCCTAAGCCTAGGGGTGACCTAGCCTTAGCCTAAGCCTAGGGGTGCCCTTGCCTCAGCCTAGGGGTTCCCTAGCCTAAGTCTAGGGGTGCCTTTGCCTAAGCCTAGGGGTGTCCTAGCCTAATCCTAGGGGTGTCCTAGCCATAGGCTAGGGGAGCCCAAGCCTTAGCCTAAGCCTAGGGGGCCCTAGCCTCAGCTTAAGGGTGCCCTAGCCTCAGCCTTGGGGTGCCCTAGCCTAAGACTAGGGGTGCCCTAACTTAAGACTAAGGGTGCCTTATCCTAAGACTTGGGGTGCCCTAGCCTAAGCCTAGGGGTGCCCTAGCCTTAGGCTAGGGGAGCCCTAGACTTAGCCTAAGCCTAGGGGTGCCCTAGCCTAAATCTAGGGGTGCCCTAGCCTAAGCCTACGGGTGCGCTAGCCTAAGCCTAGGAGGGCCCTAGCCTTAGGCTAGGGGATCCCTAGCCTTAGCCTAAGCCTAGGAGTGCCCTAGTTTAAGCCTAGGGGTGCTCTAGCCTAAACCTAGGGGTGCCCTAGCCAAATCCTAGGGGTGACCTAGCCTAAGCTTAGAAGTTCCCTATCCTAAGCCTAGGGGTGCCCTAGCCAAAGCTTAGGGGTGCCCTAGCCTAAGCCTAGGGGTGCCCTAGCCTCAGCCTTGGGGTGCCCTAGCCTAAGCCTAGGGGTGCCCTAGCCTCATCCTTGGGGTGCCCTAGCCTAAGCCTAGGGGAGCCCTAGCCTAAGCTTAGAAGTTCCCTATCCTAAGCCTAGGGGTGGCCTAGCCAAAGCCTAGGGGTGCCCTAGCCTAAGCCTAGGGGTGCCCCAGCCTTAGGCTAGGGGAGCCCTAGCCTTAGCCTAAGCCTACGGGTGCCCTAGCTTAAGCCTAGGGGTGCCATAGCCTAAGCCTAGGGGTGCCCTAACCTAAGCCACAGGTGCCCTAGCATAAGCCTAGGGGTGCCCTAGCCCAAGCCTATGGGTGCCCTAGCCTTAGACTAGGGGAGCCCTAGACTTAGCCTAAGCCTACGGGTGCCCTAGCCTAAGCCTAGGAGTGCCCTAACCTTAGGCTATGGGAGCCCTAGCCTTAGCCTAAGCCTACAGGTGCCCTAGCTTAAGCCTAGGGGTGCCGTAGCCTAAGCCTAGGGGTGCCCTAGTCTTAGGCTAGGGTAGCCCTAGCCTTAGCCTAAGCCTAAGGGTGCCCTAGCCTAAGCCTAGAGGTGCCCTAGCCTTAGGCTAGGGGAGCCCAAGCCTTAGCCTAAGCCTAGGGGGCTCCTAGCCTCAGCTTAAGGGTGCCCTAACCTCAGCCTTGTGGTGCCCTAGCCTAAGCCTAGGGGTGCCCTAACTTAAGCCTAGGGGTGCCCTAGCCTAAGCCTAGTGGTGCCTTAGCCTAAGCCTAGGGGTGACCTAGCCTTAGCCTAAGCCTAGGGGTGCCCTAACCTAAGCCTTGAGGTGCCCTAGCCTTAGGCTAGGGGAGCCCTAACCTTAGTGTAAGCCTAGGGGTGACTCATCCTAAGACTTGGGGTGCCCTAGCCTAAGCCTAGGGGTGCCCTAGCCTTAGGCTAGGGGAGCCCTAGCCTTAGCCTAAGCCTAGGGGTGTCCTAGCCTAAATCTAGGGCTGCCCTAGCATAAGCCTACGGGTGTGCTAGCCTAAGCCTAGGAGTGCCCTAGCCTTAGGCTAGGGGATCCCTAACCTTAGCCTAAGCCTAGGGGTGCCCTAGTTTAAGCCTAGGGGTGCTCTAGCCTAAGCCTAGGGGTGCCCTAGCCAAATCCGAGGGGTGAACTAGCCTAAGCTTAGAAGTTCCCTATCCTAAGCCTAGGGGTGCCCTAGCCAAAGCTTAGGGGTGCCCTAGCCTACGCCTAGGGGTGCCCTAGCCTCAGCCTTGGGGTGCCCTAGCCTAAGTCTAGGGGTGCCCTAGCCTAAGCCTAGGGGTGCCCCAGCATAAGCTTAGAATTTCCCTATCCTAAGCCTAGGGGTGGCCTAGCCAAAGCCTAGGGGTGCCCTAGCCTAAGCCTAGGGGTGCCCTAGCCTTAGGCTAGGGGAGCCCTAGCCTTAGTCTAAGCCGACGGGTGCCCTAGCTTAAGCCTAGGGGAGCCCTAGCCTGAGCCTAGGGGTGCCCTAGCCTTAGGATAGGGGAGCCTTAGACTTAGCCTAAGACTAGGATTGCCCTCGCCTAATTTTCGGGTGCCCTAGCCTGAGTCTAGGGGTGCCCTAGCCTAAGCCTAGGGGTGCCCTAGCTTGAGCCTAGGGGTGCCCTAGCCTTAGGCTAGGGGATCCCTAGCCTTAGGTTAAGCCTAGGGGTGTCCTAGCCTAAGCCTAGGAGTTCCCTAGCCTAAGCCTAGGGGTGCCTTTGCCTAAGCCTAGGGGTGCCCTAGCCTAATCCTAGGGGTGCCCTAGCCATAGGCTAGGGGAGCCCTTGCCTTAGCGTAAGCCTAGGGGTGCCGTAGCCTAAGCCTAGGTGTGCACTAGCCTAAGCCTAGGGGTGCCCTAGCCTTAGGCTAGGGGAGCCCTAGCCTTAGCCTAAGCCTAGGGGTGCCCTAGCCTAAGCCTAGGGGTGCCCTAGCCTAAGCCTAGCGGTGCTCTAGCCTTAGGCTAGGGGAGCCTAGCCTTAGCCTAAGCCTACGGGTGCCATAGCCTGAGCTTAGGGGTGCCCTATCCTGAGCCTTTGGGTGCCCTAGCCTGAGGCTAGGGGAGCCCTAACGTTAGTCTAGCCTTGGATTACCCTAGCCTAAGCCTAGGGGTGCCATAGCCTGAGTCTAGGGGTGCACTAGCCTGAGGCAAGGGGAGCCGCAGCCTTAGCCTAAGCCTAGGGGTGCCCTAGCCTAAGCCTAGGGGTGCCCTAGCCTTAGTCTAGGGGTTCCCTAGCCTAAGCCTAGGTGTGCCCTAGCCTAAGCCTAGGTTATCCCAGCCTTAGCCTAAGCCAAGGGGTGCCCTAGCCTAAGCCTAGGGGTGGCCTAGCCTAAGCCTAGTGGTGCCCTAGCCTAAGCCAAGGGATGCTCTAGCCTTAGGCTAGGGGAGCCCTAGACTTAGCTTAAGCCTAGGGGTGCCCAATCGTAAGCCTAGGGGTGCCCTAGCCTAAGCCTAGAGCTGCCCTAGCCTAAGCCTAGGGATGCCCTAGCCTTAGGCTAGGCGAGCCCTAGCCTTAGCCTAAGCCTAGGGGTGCCCTAGCCTAAGCCTAAGCCTATGGGTGCCCTAGCCTAAGCCTATGGGTGCCCTAGCCTAAGCCTAGGGGTGCCCTAGAACAAGCCTACGGGTGCCATCGCCTAAGCCTAGGGGTGCCATAGGCTAAGCCTAGGGGTGCCCTAGCCTAAGCCTAGGGGTTCCCTAGCCTTAGGCAAGGGGGGCCCTAGCCTTAGCCTAAGCCTAGGGTTACCCTAGCCTAAGCCTTGGGGTTCCCTAGCCTAAGCCTAGGGGTGCCCTAGCCTAAGCCTAAAGGTGCCCTAGCCTAAGCCTGTGGGTGCCCTAACCTAAGTCTAGGGGTGCCCTAGCCTTAGCCTAGGGATGCCCTAGCATAAGCTTAGGGGTGCCCTAGCTTAAGCCTTGGGGTGCCCTAGCCTAAGCCTAGGGGTGCCCTTACCTAAGCTTAGGGGTTCCCTAGCCTAAGTCTAGGGGTGCCTTTGCCTAAGCCTAGGGGTGCCCTAGCCTAAGCCTAGTGGTGCCCTAGCCTAAGCCTAGAGGTGCCCTAGCCTTAGGGTAGGTGAGCCCAAGCATTAGACTAAGCCTAGGGGTGCCCTAGCCTAAGCCTAGGGGTACCTGAGCCTAAGTCTAGGGGTGCCCTAACCTAAGCCTAGGGGTGCCCTAGCCTAAGCCTAGGCGTGCCCTAGCCTAAACCTAGGTGAGTCTTAGCCTTAGCCTAAGCCTACGGGTGTCCTAGCGTAAGCCTAGGGGTGCCCTAGCCTAAGCCTAGGTGAGCCCTAGCCTCAGGCTAGGGGAGCCCTAGCCTTAGCCTAAGCCTAGCTGTGCCCTAGCCTAAACCTAGGGGTGCCCTAGCCTGAGCCTACGGGTGCCCTAGCCATAGGCTAGGGGAGCCCTAGCCTTAGCCTAAGCCTAGGGGTGGCCTAGCCGAAGCCTATGGGTCCCATAGCCTAAGCCTAGGGGTGCCCTAGCCTAAGCCTAGGTGTGCCCTAGCCTAAGCCTAGGGGTGCCCTTACCTAAGCTTAGGGGTTCCCTAGCCTAAGTCTAGGGGTGCCTTTGCCTAAGCCTAGGGGTGCCCTAGCCTAATCCTAGGGGTGTCCTAACCATAGGCTAGGGGAGCCCTTGCCTTAGCCTAAGCATAGGAGTGCCCTAGGCTAAGCCTAGGGGTGCCCTAGCCTAAGCCTAGGGGTCTTCTAGCCTTAGGCATGGGGAGCCTAGCCTTAGCCTTAGCCTAGGGTTGCCCTAGCCTAAGCCTAGGGGTGCCCTAGCCTGGGCCTAGGGGTGCCATAGCCTGAGCCTACGGGTGCCCTAGCCTGAGGCAAGGGGAGCCCTAACGTTAGTCTAACCTAGGATTGCCCTAGCCTAAGCCTAGTGGTGCCCTAGCCTAAGCCTAGAGGTGCCCTAGCCTTAGGCTAGGTGAGACCAAGCATTAGCCTAAGCCTAGGGGTGCCCTAGCCTAAGCCTAGGGGTGTCTGAGCCTAAGCCTAGGGGTGCCCTAACCTAAGCCTAGGGGTGCCCTAGCCTAAGCCTAGGCGTGCCCTAGCCTAAGCCTAGGGGAGTCCTAGCCTTAGCCTAAGCTTACGGGTGCCCTAGCCTAAGCCTAGGGGTGCCCTAGCCTAAGCCTAGGTGAGCCCTAGCCTCAGGCTAGGGGAGCCCAACCTTAGCCTAAGCCTAGGGATGCCCTAGCCTAAACCTAGGGGTGCCCTAGCCTGAGCCTAGGGGTGCCCTAGCCTGAGCCTACGGGTGCCCTAGCCTTAGGCTATGGAAGCCCTAGCCTTAGCCTAAGCCTAGGGGTGGCCTAGCCTAAGCCTAGGTGTGCACTAGCCTAAGCCTAGTGGAGTCCTAGCCTTAGCCTAAGGCTAGGGGTGCCCTAGCCTAAGCCTATGGGTGCCCTAGCCTGAGCCTACGGGTGCCCTAGCATAAGGTTAGGGGAGCACTAGCATTAGTCTAGCCTAGGATTGCCCTAGCCAAAGCCTAGGGGTGCCATAGCCTGAGTCTAGGGTTTCCCTAACCTGAGGCTCTCGGAGCCGTAGCCCTATCCTAAGCCTAGTGGTGCCCTAGCCTAAGCCTAGGGGTGCTCTAGCCTAAGCCTAGGCATGCCCTAGCCTAAGCCTAAGCCTAGGGGTGCCTAACCTGAGCCTTGGGGTGCCCTAGCCTAATCCTAGGGGTGTCCTAGCCATAGGCTAAGGGAGCCCTTGCCTTAGCCTAAGCCTAGGGGTGCCCTAGGCTAAGCCTAGGTGTGCCCTAGCCTAAGCCTAGGGGTGCCCTAGCCTTAGGCTAGGGGAGCCCTAGCCTTAGCCTGAGCCTAGGTGTTCCCTAGCCTAAGCCTAGGGGTGCCCTAGCCTAAGCCTAGGGGTGCTCTAGCCTTAGACATGGGGAGCCTAGCCTTAGCCTTAGCCTAGGGGTGCCCTAGCCTAAGCCTTGGGGTGCCCTAGCCTAAACCTAAGCCTAGGGGTGCCCTAGCCTAAGTCTAGGGATGCCCTAGCCTAAGCCTACGGGTGCCTTAGCCTAAGCCTAGGAGTGCCCTAGCCTTAGGCTAGGGGATCCCTAGACTTAGCCTAAGCCTAGGGATGCCCTAGCTTAAGCCTAGGGGTGCCCTAGCCTAAGCCTAGGGGTGCCATAGCCTAAGCATAGGGGTGCCCTAGCCTTAGGATATGGGAGCCCTAGCCTTAACCTAAGCCTACAGGTGCCCTTGCTTAAGCCTAGGGGTGCCCTAGCCTAAGCCTAGGGGTGCCCTAACCTAAGCCTAGGGGTGCCCTAGCCTAAGCCTACTGGTGCCTTAGCCTAAGCATAGGGGTGACCTAGCCTTAGCCTAAGCCTAGGGGTGCCCTAGCCTAAGCCTAGGTGTGCCCTAACCTAAGCCTAGAGGTGCCCTAGCCTTAGGCTAGGGGAGCCCTAACCTTAGTGTAAGCCTAGGGGTGCCTTATCCTAAGACTTGGGGTGCCCTAGCCTAAGCCTAGTGGTGCCCTAGCCTTAGGCTAGGGGAGCCCTAGCCTTAGCCTAAGCCTAGGGGTGCCCTAGCCTAAATCTAGGGGTGCCCTAGCCTAAGCCTACGGTTGCCCTAGCCTAAGCCTAGGAGTGCCCTAGCCTTAGGCTAGGGGATCCCTAGCCTTAGCCTAAGCCTAGGGGTGCCCTAGTTTAAGCCTAGGGGTGCTCTAACCTAAGCCTAGGGGTGCCCTAGCCAAAGCCTAGGGGTGACCTAGCCTAAGCTTAGAAGTTCCCTATCCTAAGCCTAGGGGTGCCCTAGCCAAAGCTTAGCGTTGCCCTAGCCTAAGCCTAGGGGTGCCCTAGCCTCAGGCTTGGGGTGCCCTAGCCTAAGCCTAGGGGTGCCCTAGCCTAAGCCTAGGGGTGCCCTAGCCTAAGCCTAGGGGTGCCCCAGCCTTAGGCTAGGGAAGTCCTAGCCTTAGCCTAAGCCTACGGGTGCCCTAGCTTAAGCCTAGGGGTGCCTTTGCCTATGCCTAGGGTTGCCCTAGCCTAAGCCTAGGTGTGCCCAAGCCTAAGCCTAGGGGTGCCCTAGCCTAAGCCTAGGGGTGCCCTAGCCTAAGCCTAGGCGTGCCCTAGCCTAAGACTAGGGGAGTCCTAGCCTTAGCCTAAGCCTATGGGTGTCCTAGCCTAAGCCTATGGGTGCCCTAGCCTGAGCCTACGGTTGCCCTAGCATAAGGTTAGGGGAGCCCTAGCCTTAGTCTAGCCTAGGATTGCCCTAGCCTAAGCCTAGGGGTGCCATAGCCTGAGTCTAGGGGTGCCCTAACCTGAGGCTCTCGGAGCCGTAGCCTTATCCTAAGCCTAATGGTGCCCTAGCCTAAGCCTAGGGGTGCCCTAGCCTAAGCCTAGGGGTGCTCTAGCCTAAGGCTAGGGGAGCCCTAGCCTTAGGCTAGAAGAGCCCTAGCCTTAGCCTAAGCCTAGGGGTGCCCTAGCTTAAGCCTAGGGGTGCCCTAGCCTAAGCTTAGGGGTGCCCTAACTTAACCTAGGGGAGCCCAAGCCTTAGCCTAAGCCTAGGGGTGCCCTAGTCTAAGCCTAGGGTGCCCTATCCTGAGCCTAGGGGAGCCCTACCTTAGCCTAAGCATAGGATTGCCCTAGCCTAAGCTTAGGGGTGCCCTAGCCTGAGTCTTGGGGTGCCCTAGACTAAGCCTAGGGGTGCCCTAGCCTAAGCCTAGGGGTGCCCTAGCCTAAGCCTAGACGTGCCCTAGCCTAAGCATAGGGGTGCCCTAGCCCAAGCCTATGGGTGCCCTAGCCTTAGGCTAGGGGAGCCCTAGACATAGCCTAAGCCTAGGGCTGACCTAGCCTAAGCCTAGGGGTGCCCTAGCCTAAGCCTAGGGGTTCCCTAGCCTAAGCCTAGTGGTGCCCTAGCCTAAACCTAAGCCTAGGGGTGCCCTAGCCTATGTCTAGGGGTGCCCTAGCCTAAGCCTAGGGGTGCCATAGCCTAAGCCTAGGGGTGCCCTAGCCTTAGGCTATGGGAGCCCTAGCCTTACCTAAGCCTACAGGTGCCCTAGCTTAAGCCTAGGGGTGCCATAGCCTAACCCTAGGGGTGCCCTAGTCTTAGGCTAGGGGAGCCCTAGCCTTAGCCTAAGCCTAAGGGTGCCCTAGCCTACTCCTAGAGGTGCCCTAGCCTTAGGCTAGGGGAGCCCAAGCCTTAGCCTAAGCCTAGGGGGCCCTAGCCTCAGCTTAAGGGTGCCCTAGCCTCAGCCTTGGGGTGCTCTAGCCTAAGACTAGTGGTGCCCTAACTTAAGCCTAGGGGTGCCCTAGCCTAAGCCTAGTGGTGCCTTAGCCTAAGCCTAGGGGTGACCTAGCCTTAGCCTAAGCCTAGGGGTGCCCTTGCCTCAGCCTAGGGGTTCCCTAGCCTAAGTCTAGGGGTGCCTTTGCCTAAGCCTAGGGGTGTCCTAGCCTAATCCTAGGGGTGTCCTAGCCATAGGCTAGGGGAGCCCAAGCCTTAGACTAAGCCTAGGGGGCCCTAGCCTCAGCTTAAGGGTGCCCTAGCCTCAGCCTTGGGGTGCCCTAGCCTAAGACTAGGGGTGCCCTAACTTAAGACTAAGGGTGCCTTATCCTAAGACTTGGGGTGCCCTAGCCTAAGCCTAGGGGTGCCCTAGCCTTAGGCTAGGGGAGCCCTAGACTTAGCCTAAGCCTAGGGGTGCTCTAGCCTAAACCTAGGGGTGCCCTAGCCAAATCCTAGGGGTGACCTAGCCTAAGCTTAGAAGTTCCCTATCCTAAGCCTAGGGGTGCCCTAGCCAAAGCTTAGGGGTGCCCTAGCCTAAGCCTAGGGGTGCCCTAGCCTCAGCCTTGGGGTGCCCTAGCCTAAGCCTAGGGGTGCCCTAGCCTCAGCCTTGGGGTGCCCTAGCCTAAGCCTAGGGGAGCCCTAGCCTAAGCTTAGAAGTTCCCTATCCTAAGCCTAGGGGTGGCCTAGCCAAAGCCTAGGGGTGCCCTAGCCTAAGCCTAGGGGTGCCCCAGCCTTAGGCTAGGGGAGCCCTAGCCTTAGGCTAAGCCTACGGGTGCCCTAGCTTAAGCCTAGGGGTGCCATAGCCTAAGCCTAGGGGTGCCCTAGCCAAATCCTAGGGGTGACCTAGCCTAAGCTTAGAAGTTCCCTATCCTAAGCCTAGGGGTGCCCTAGCCAAAGCTTAGGGGTGCCCTAGCCTACGCCTAGGGTTGCCCTAGCCTCAGCCTAGGGGTGCCCTAGCCTAAGCCTAGCGGTGCTCTAGCCTTAGGCTAGGGGAGCCTAGCCTTAGCCTAAGCCTAGGGGTGCCATAGCCTGAGCTTAGGGGTGCCCTATCCTGAGCCTACGGGTGCCCTAGCCTGAGGCTAGGGGAGCCCTAACGTTAGTCTAGCCTTGGATTACCCTAGCCTAAGCCTAGGGGTGCCATAGCCTGAGTCTAGGGGTGCACTAGCCTGAGGCAAGGGGAGCCGCAGCCTTAGCCTATGCCTAGGGGTGCCCTAGCCTAAGCCTAGGGGTGCCCTAGCCTTAGTCTAGGGGTTCCCTAGCCTAAGCCTAGGTGTGTCCTAGCCTAAGCCTAGGTTAGCCCAGCCTTAGCCTAAGCCAAGGGGTGCCCTAGCCTAAGCCTAGGGGTGGCCTAGCCTAAGCCTAGTGGTGCCCTAGCCTAAGCCAAGGGATGCTCTAGCCTTAGGCTAGGGGAGCCCTAGACTTAGCTTAAGCCTAGGGGTGCCCAATCGTAAGCCTAGGGGTGCCCTAGCCTAAGCCTAGAGCTGCCCTAGCCTAAGCCTAGGGATGCCCTAGCCTTAGGCTAGGCGAGCCCTAGCCTTAGCCTAAGCCTAGGGGTGCCCTAGCCTTAGCCTAAGCCTAGGGGTGCCCTAGCCTAAGCCTATGGGTGCCCTAGCCTAAGCCTAGGGGTGCCATAGAACAAGCCTACGGGTGCCATCGCCTAAGCCTACGGGTGCCATAGGCTAAGCCTAGGGGTGCCCTAGCCTAAGCCTAGGGGTTCCCTAGCCTTAGGCAAGGGGGGCCCTAGCCTTAGCCTAAGCCTAGGGTTACCCTAGCCTAATCCTTGGGGTTCCCTAGCCTAAGCCTAGGGGTGCCCTAGCCTAAGCCTAAAGGTGCCCTAGCCTAAGCCTATGGGTGCCCTAACCTAAGTCTAGGGGTGCCCTAGCCTTAGCCTAGGGATGCCCTAGCATAAGCTTAGGGGTGCCCTAGCTTAAGCCTTGGGGTGCCCTAGCCTAAGCCTAGGGGTGCCCTAGCCTAAGCCTAAGCTTAGGGATGCCCTAGTCTAAGCCTAGTGGTGCCCTAGCCTAAGCCTAGAGGTGCCCTAGCCTTAGGCTAGGTGAGCCCAAGCATTAGACTAAGCCTAGGGGTGCCCTAGCCTAAGCCTAGGGGTGCCTGAGCCTAAGTCTAGGGGTGCCCTAACCTAAGCCTAGGGGTGCCCTAGCCTAAGCCTAGGCGTGCCCTAGCCTAAACCTAGGTGAGTCTTAGCCTTAGCCTAAGCCTACGGGTGCCCTAGCGTAAGCCTAGGGGTGCCCTAGCCTAAGCCTAGGTGAGCCCTAGCCTCAGGCTAGGGGAGCCCTAGCCTTAGCCTAAGCCTAGCTGTGCCCTAGCCTAAACCTAGGGGTGCCCTAGCCTGAGCCTACGGGTGCCCTAGCCATAGGCTAGGGGAGCCCTAGCCTTAGCCTAAGCCTAGGGGTGGCCTAGCCGAAGCCTATGGGTCCCATAGCCTAAGCCTAGGAGTGCCCTAGCCTAAGCCTAGGTGTGCCCTAGCCTAAGCCTAGGGGTGCCCTTACCTAAGCTTAGGGGTTCCCTAGCCTAAGTCTAGGGGTGCCTTTGCCTAAGCCTAGGGGTGCCCTAGCCTAATCCTAGGGGTGTCCTAACCATAGGCTAGGGGAGCCCTTGCCTTAGCCTAAGCATAGGGGTGCCCTAGGCTAAGCCTAGGGGTGCCCTAGCCTAAGCCTAGGGGTCTTCTAGCCTTAGGCATGGGGAGCCTAGCCTTAGCCTTAGCCTAGGGTTGCCCTAGCCTAAGCCTAGGGGTGCCCTAGCCTGGGCCTAGGGGTGCCATAGCCTGAGCCTACGGGTGCCCTAGCCTGAGGCAAGGGGAGCCCTAACGTTAGTCTAACCTAGGATTGCCCTAGCCTAAGCCTAGTGGTGCCCTAGCCTAAGCCTAGAGGTGCCCTAGCCTTAGGCTAGGTGAGACCAAGCATTAGCCTAAGCCTAGGGGTGCCCTAGCCTAAGCCTAGGGGTGTCTGAGCCTAAGCCTAGGGGTGCCCTAACCTAAGCCTAGGGGTGCCCTAGCCTAAGCCTAGGCGTGCCCTAGCCTAAGCCTAGGGGAGTCCTAGCCTTAGCCTAAGCTTACGGGTGCCCTAGCCTAAGCCTAGGGGTGCCCTAGCCTAAGCCTAGGTGAGCCCTAGCCTCAGGCTAGGGGAGCCAACCTTAGCCTAAGCCTAGGGATGCCCTAGCCTAAACCTAGGGGTGCCCTAGCCTGAGCCTAGGGGTGCCCTAGCCTGAGCCTACGGGTGCCCTAGCCTTAGGCTATGGAAGCCCTAGCCTTAGCCTAAGCCTAGGGGTGGCCTAGCCTAAGCCTAGGCGTGCACTAGCCTAAGCCTAGTGGAGTCCTAGCCTTAGCCTAAGGCTAGGGGTGCCCTAGCCTAAGCCTATGGGTGCCCTAGCCTGAGCCTACGGGTGCCCTAGCATAAGGTTAGGGGAGCACTAGCATTAGTCTAGCCTAGGATTGCCCTAGCCAAAGCCTAGGGGTGCCATAGCCTGAGTCTAGGGTTTCCCTAACCTGAGGCTCTCGGAGCCGTAGCCCTATCCTAAGCCTAGTGGTGCCCTAGCCTAAGCCTAGGGGTGCCCTAGCCTAAGCCTAGGCATGCCCTAGCTTAAGCCTAAGCCTAGGGGTGCCTAACCTGAGCCTTGGGGTGCCCTAGCCTAATCCTAGGGGTGTCCTAGCCATAGGCTAAGGGAGCCCTTGCCTTAGCCTAAGCCTAGGGGTGCCCTAGGCTAAGCCTAGGTGTGCCCTAGCCTAAGCCTAGGGGTGCCCTAGCCTTAGGCTAGGGGAGCCCTAGCCTTAGCCTGAGCCTAGGTGTTCCCTAGCCTAAGCCTAGGGGTGCCCTAGCCTAAGCCTAGGGGTGCTCTAGCCTTAGACATGGGGAGCCTAGCCTTAGCCTTAGCCTAGGGGTGCCCTAGCCTAAGCCTAGGGGTGCCCTAGCCTAAACCTAAGCCTAGGGGTGCCCTAGCCTAAGTCTAGGGATGCCCTAGCCTAAGCCTACGGGTGCCTTAGCCTAAGCCTAGGAGTGCCCTAGCCTTAGGCTAGGGGATCCCTAGACTTAGCCTAAGCCTAGGGATGCCCTAGCTTAAGCCTAGGGGTGCCCTAGCCTAAGCCTAGGGGTGCCATAGCCTAAGCATAGGGGTGCCCTAGCCTTAGGATATGGGAGCCCTAGCCTTAACCTAAGCCTACAGGTGCCCTTGCTTAAGCCTAGGGGTGCCCTAGCCTAAGCCTAGGGGTGCCCTAACCTAAGCCTAGGGGTGCCCTAGCCTAAGCCTACTGGTGCCTTAGCCTAAGCATAGGGGTGACCTAGCCTTAGCCTAAGCCTAGGGGTGCCCTAGCCTAAGCCTAGGTGTGCCCTAACCTAAGCCTAGAGGTGCCCTAGCCTTAGGCTAGGGGAGCCCTAACCTTAGTGTAAGCCTAGGGGTGCCTTATCCTAAGACTTGGGGTGCCCTAGCCTAAGCCTTGTGGTGCCCTAGCCTTAGGCTAGGGGAGCCCTAGCCTTAGCCTAAGCCTAGGGGTGCCCTAGCCTAAATCTAGGGGTGCCCTAGCCTAAGCCTACGGTTGCCCTAGCCTAAGCCTAGGAGTGCCCTAGCCTTAGGCTAGGGGATCCCTAGCCTTAGCCTAAGCCTAGGGGTGCCCTAGTTTAAGCCTAGGGGTGCTCTAACCTAAGCCTAGGGGTGCCCTAGCCAAAGCCTAGGGGTGACCTAGCCTAAGCTTAGAAGTTCCCTATCCTAAGCCTAGGGGTGCCCTAGCCAAAGCTTAGCATTGCCCTAGCCTAAGCCTAGGGGTGCCATAGCCTCAGGCTTGGGGTGCCCTAGCCTAAGCCTAGGGGTGCCCTAGCCTAAGCCTAGGGGTGCCCTAGCCTAAGCCTAGGGGTGCCCTAGCCTTAGGCTAGGGAAGTCCTAGCCTTAGCCTAAGCCTACGGGTGCCCTAGCTTAAGCCTAGGGGTGCCTTTGCCTATGCCTAGGGTTGCCCTAGCCTAAGCCTAGGGGTGCCCTAGCTATAGGCTAGGGGAGCCCTTGCCTTAGCCTAAGCCTAGGGGTGCCCTAGCCTAAACTTAGGGGTCCCCTAGCCTAAGCCTAGGGGTGCCCTAGCCTAAACCTAGGGGTGCCCTAGCCTAAGCCTAGGGGTGTCCTAGCCTTAGGATAGGGGTGCCCTAGCCTTAGGCTAAGGGAGCCCTAGCCTTAGCCTAAGCCTAGGGGTGCCCTAGCCTAAGCCTAGGGGAGCCCTAGCCTGAGCCTAGGGGTGCCCTAGCCTTAGGATAGGGGAGCCCTAGACTTAGCCTAAGCCTAGGATTGCCCTAGACTAAGCTTCGGGTACCCTAGCCTGAGTCTAGGGGCGCCCTAGCCTAAGCTTAGGGGTGCCCTAGCTTGAGCCTAGGGGTGCACAAGCCTTAGGCTAGGGGAGCCCTAGCCTTAGCTTAAGCCTAGGGGTGTCCTAGCCTAAGCCTAGGGGTTCCCTAACCTAACCCTAAGGGTGCCTTTGCCTAAGCCCAGGGGTGCCCTAGCCTAATCCTAGGGGTGCCCTAGCCATAGGCTAGGAGAGCCCTTGCCTTAGCCTAAGCCTAGGGGTGCCCTAGCCTAAGCCTAGGTGTGCCCTATCCTAAGCCTAAGGGTGTTCTAGCCTTAGGCTAGGGGAGCCCTAGCCTTAGCCTAAGCCTTGGGGTGCCCTAACCTAAGCCTAGGGGTGCCCTAGCCTAAGCCTAGCGGTGCTCTAGCCTTAGGCTAGGGGATCCCTAGCCTTAGCCTAAGTCTAGGGGTGCCCTAGCTTAAGCCTTGGGTGCCCTAGCCTAAGCCTAGGGGTGCCCTAGCCTAAGCCTAGGGGTGCCCTAGCCAAAGCCTAGGGGTGACCTAGCCTAAGATTAGAAGTTCCCTATCCTAAGCCTAGGGGTGCCCTAGCCAAAGCTTAGCGGTGCCATAGCCTAAGCCTAGGGGTGCCCTAGCCTCAGGCTTGGGGTGCCCTAGCCTAAGCCTAGGGGTGCCCTAGCCTAAGCCTAGGGTGCCCTAGCCTAAGCCTAGGGGTGCCCTAGTCTAAGCTTAGAAGTTCCCTAACCTAAGCCTAGGGGTGCCCTAGCCAAAGTCTAGGGGTGACCTAGCCTAAGCCTAGGGGTGCCCTAGCCTTAAGCTAGGGAAGCCCTAGCCTTAGCCTAAGCCTACGGGTGCCCTAGCTTAAGCCTAGGGGTGCCCTAGCCTAAGCCTAGGGGTGCCCTAGCCTAAGCCACGGGTGCCCTAGCCTAAGCCTAGGGGTGCCCTAGCCTAAGCCTAGGGCTGCCTTTGCCTAAGCCTAGGGGTGCCCTAGCCTAAGCCTAGGGGTTCCCAAGCCATAGGCTAGGGGAGCCCTTTCCTTAGCCTAAGCCTAGCGGTGCCCTAGCCTAAACCTAGGGGTACCCTAGTCTACGCCTAGGGGTGCCCTAGTCTAAACCTAGGGGTGCCCTAGCCTTAGGCTAGGGGTGCCCTAGCCTTAGGCTAGTGGTGCCCTAGCCTTAGGCTAGGGGAGCCCTAGCCTTAGCCTAAGCCTAGGGGTGCCCTAGCCAAAGCTTAGGGGTGCCCTAGCTTGAGCCTAGGGGTGCCCTAACCTAAGCCTAGGGGTGCCCTAGCCTAAGCCTAGCGGTGCTCTAGCCTTAGGCTAGGGGAGCCTAGCCTTAGCCTAAGCCTAGGGGTGCCCTACCCTAAGCCTAGGGGTGCCCTAGCCTGAGCCTAGGGGTGCCGTAGCCTGAGCCTACGGGTGCCCTAGCCTGAGGCTAGGGGAGCCCTAACGTTAGTCTAGCCTAGGATTACCCTAGCCTAAGCCTAGGGGTGCCATAGCCTGAGTCTAGGGGGCTCTAGCCTGAGGCAAGGGGAGCCGCAGCCTTATCCTTAGCCTAGGGGAGCCCTAACCTAAGTTTAGGGGTGCCCTAGCCTAAGCCTAGGGGTGCCCTAGCCTTAGTCTAGGGGTTCCCTAGCCTAAGCCTAGGGGTGCCCTAGCCTAAGCCTAGGTTGGCCCAGCCCCAGCCTAAGCCTAGGGGTGCCCTAGCCTAAGCCTAGGGGTGGCCTAGCCTAAGCCTAGTGGTGCCCTAGCCTAAGCCTAGGGGTGCTCTAGCCTTAGGCTAGTGAAGCCCTATCCTGAGCCTCAGGGTGCCCTAGCCTGAGGATAGGGGAGCCCTAGCCTTAGCCTAAGCTTAGGGGTGCCCTAGCCTGAGTCTAGGGGTGCCCTAGCCTGAGGCTAGGGGAGCCGTTGCCTTGGCATAAGTGTAGGGGTGCCCTAGCCTAAGCCTAGGCGTGCCCTAGCCTAAGCCTAGGGGTGCCCTAGCCTAAGCCTAGGGGAGCCCTAGCCTGAGTCTAGGGGTGCCCTTGCCTGAGCATAGGGGAGCCCTAGACATAGCCTAAGCCTAGGATTGCCCTAGCCTAAGCTAATGGGTGCCCTAGCCTGAGTCTAGGGGTGCCCTTGCCTGAGGCTAGGGGAGCTGTTGCATTAGCCTAAGTGTAGGGGTGCACTAGCCTAAGCCTAGGGGTGCCTTAGCCTTATTCTAGGGGTTCCCTAGCCTAAGCCTATGTTAGCCCTAGCCTTAGCCTAAGTCTAGTGGTGCCCAAGCCTAAGCCTAGGGGTGGCCTAGCCTAAGCCTATGGGTGCTATAGCCTTAGGCTAGGGGAGCCCTAGCCTTAGCCTAAGCTTAGGTGTGCCCTAGCCTAAACCTAGGGGTGCCCTAGCCTAAGCTTAGGGGTGCCATAGCCTGTGTCTAGGTGTGCACTAGCCTGAGGCTAGGTGAGCCGTAGTCTTAGCCTAAGCCTACGGGAGCCCTAGCTTAAGCCTAGGGGTGCCCTAGCCTAAGCCTAGGTGTGCCCTAGCCTAAGCCTAGAGGTGCCCTAGCCTTAGGCTAGGGGAGCTCTAGCCTTTTCCTAAGCCTAGGGGTGCCCTAGCCTAAGCCTCGGGGTGCCCTAGCCTGAGCCTACGGGTGCCGTAGCCTTAGGCTAGGGGAGCCCTAGCCTTAGCGTAAGCCTAGGGGTGCCCTAGCCTAAGCCTAGGGGTGCCCTAGCCTAAGCCTAGGGGTGCCCTAGCCTAAGCCTAGGGGTGACCTAGCCTTAGGCTAGGGGAGCCCTAGCCTTAGCCTAAGCCAAGGGATGCCCTAGCCTAAGCTTAGAAGTTCCCTAGCATAAGCCTAGGTGTGCCCTAGCCAAAGCCTAGGGGTGCCCTAGCCTAAGCTTAGGGATGCCCTAGCCTTACGCTAAGGGAGCCCTAGCCTTAGCCTAATCCTACGGGTGCCCTAGCTTAAGCCTAGGGGTACCCTAGCCTAAGCCTTGGGGTGCCCTAGCCTAAGCCTCGGGGTGCCCTAGCCTGAGCCTAGCGGTGCCCTAGCCTGAGCCTAGGGGAGCCCTAGCCTTAGCCTAAACTTAGGGGTACCCTAGCCTGAGTCTAGGGGTGCCCTAGCCTGAGGCTAGGGGAGCCGTTGCCTTAGCCTAAGCCTAGGGGTGCCCTAGCCTAAGCCTAGGGGTGCCCTAGCCAAAGCCAAGGGGTGCCCTAGCCTAAGCCTAGGGTTGCCCTAGCCTTAGGCTAGGGGAGCCCTAGCCTTAGCCTAATCCTAGGGGTGCCCTACCCTAAGCTTAGAAGTTCCCTATCCTAAGCCTACGGGTGCTTTAGCCAAAATCTAGGGGTGCCCTAGCCTTAGTCTAGGGGAGCCGTAGCCTTAGCCTAAGCCTAGGGGTGCCCTAGCTTAAGCCTAGGGGTGCCCTAGCCTAAGCCTAGGGGTGCCCTAGCCAAAGCCACGGGTTCCCTAGCCTAAGCCTAGGGGTGCCTTTGCCTAAGCCTAGGTGTGCCCAAGCCTAAGCCTAGGGGTGCCCTAGCCATAGGCTAGGGGAGCCCTTGCCTTAGCCTAAGCCTGGGGGTGCCCTAGCCTGAGGCTAGGGGAGCCCTAGCCTTAGCCTAAGCCTAGTGGTGCCCTAGCCTAAGCCTAGGGGTGCCCTAGCCTAAGCCTTGGGGTGCTCTAGCCTTAGGCTAGGGGAGCCGTTGCCTTAGCCTAAGTGTAGGGGTGCCCTAGCCTAAGTCTAGGGTGCGCTAGACTAAGCCTAGGGGTGCCCTAGCCTAAGCCTAGGTGTGCCATAACCTAAGCCGAGGGGTGCCCTAGCCTAAGCCTAGGGGTGCCCTGGCCTAAGCCTAGGCGTGCCCTAGCCTAAGCCTAGGGGAGTCCTAGCCTTAGCCTAAGCTTAGGGGTGCCCTAGCCTAAGCCTATGGGTGCCCTAGCCTGAGCCTACGGGTGCCCTAGCATAAGGTTAGGGGAGCCCTAGCCTTAGTCTAGCCTAGGATTGCCCCCGCCTATGCCTAGGGGTGCCATAGCCTGAGTCTAGGGGTGCCCTAACCTGAGGCTCTCGGAGCCGTAGTCTTATCCTAAGCCTAGTGGTGCCCTAGCCTAAGCCTAGGGGTGCCCTAGCCTAAGCCTAGGCATGCCCTAGCCTAAGCCTAAGCCTAGGGGTGCCCTAGCCTGAGCCTAGGGGTGCCCTAGATTGAGCCTAGGGGTGCCCTAGCCTTAGGCTAGGGGATCCTTAGCCTTAGCTTAAGCCTAGGGGTGCCCTAGCCTAAGCCTAGGGGTGCCCTAGCCTAAGTCTAGAGGTGCCTTTGCCTAAGCCTAGGGGTGGCCTAGCCTAATCCTAGGGGTGTCCTAGCCATAGGCTAGGGGAGCCTTTGCCTTAGCCTAAGCCTAGTGGTGCCCTAGGCTAAGCCTAGGTGTGCCCTAGCCTAAGCCTAGGGGTGCCCTAGCCTTAGGGTAGGGGAGCCCTAGCCTTAGCCTGAGCCTAGGTGTTCCCTAGCCTAATCCTAGGGGTGCCCTAGCCTAAGCCTTGGGGTGCCCTAGCCTGAGTCTAGGGGTGCCCTTGCCTGAGGCTAGGGGAGCTGTTGCATTAGCCTAAGTGTAGGGGTGCACTAGCCTAAGCCTAGTGGTGCCTTAGCCTTATTCTAGGGGTTCCCTAGCCTAAGCCTATGTTAGCCCTAGCCTTAGCCTAAGTCTAGTGGTGCCCAAGCCTAAGCCTAGGGGTGGCCTAGCCTAAGCCTAGGGGTGCTATAGCCTTAGGCTAGGGGAGCCCTAGCCTTAGCCTAAGCTTAGGTGTGCCCTAGCCTAAACCTAGGGGTGCCCTAGCCTAAGCATAGGGGTGCCATAGCCTGTGTCTAGGTGTGCACTAGCCTGAGGCTAGGTGAGCCGTAGTCTTAGCCTAAGCCTACGGGAGCCCTAGCTTAAGCCTAGGGGTGCCCTAGCCTAAGCCTAGGTGTGCCCTAGCCTAAGCCTAGAGGTGCCCTAGCCTTAGGCTAGGGGAGCTCTAGCCTTTTCCTAAGCCTAGGGGTGCCCTAGCCTAAGCCTCGGGGTGCCCTAGCCTGAGCCTACGGGTGCCGTAGCCTTAGGCTAGGGGAGCCCTAGCCTTAGCGTAAGCCTAGGGGTGCCCTAGCCTAAGCCTAGGGGTGCCCTAGCCTAAGCCTAGGGGTGCCCTAGCCTAAGCCTAGGGGTGCCCTAGCCTTAGGCTAGGGGAGCCCTAGCCTTAGCCTAAGCCAAGGGATGCCCTAGCCTAAGCTTAGAAGTTCCCTAGCCTAAGCCTAGGTGTGCCCTAGCCAAAGCCTAGGGGTGCCCTAGCCTAAGCTTAGGGATGCCCTAGCCTTACGCTAAGGGAGCCCTAGCCTTAGCCTAATCCTACGGGTGCCCTAGCTTAAGCCTAGGGGTACCCTAGCCTAAGCCTTGGGGTGCCCTAGCCTAAGCCTCGGGGTGCCCTAGCCTGAGCCTAGCGGTGCCCTAGCCTGAGCCTAGGGGAGCCCTAGCCTTAGCCTAAACTTAGGGGTACCCTAGCCTGAGTCTAGGGGTGCCCTAGCCTGAGGCTAGGGGAGCCATTGCCTTAGCCTAAGTCTAGGGGTGCCCTAGCCTAAGCCTAGGGGTGCCCTAACCAAAGCCAAGGGGTGCCCTAGCCTAAGCCTAGGGTTGCCCTAGCCTTAGGCTAGGGGAGCCCTAGCCTTAGCCTAATCCTAGGGGTGCCCTACCCTAAGCTTAGAAGTTCCCTATCCTAAGCCTACGGGTGCTTTAGCCAAAATCTAGGGGTGCCCTAGCCTTAGTCTAGGGGAGCCGTAGCCTTAGCCTAAGCCTAGGGGTGCCCTAGCTTAAGCCTAGGGGTGCCCTAGCCTAAGCCTAGGGGTGCCCTAGCCAAAGCCACGGGTTCCCTAGCCTAAGCCTAGGGGTGCCTTTGCCTAAGCCTAGGGGTGCCCTAGCCTAAGCCTAGGGGTGCCCTAGCCATAGGCTAGGGGAGCCCTTGCCTTAGCCTAAGCCTGGGGGTGCCCTATCCTAAACCTAGGGGTGCCCTAGCCTAAGCCTAGGGATTCCCTAGCCTTAGGCTAGGGTTGCCCTAGCCTTAGGCTAGGGGAGCCCTAGCCTTAGCCTAAGCCTAGGGTTGCCCTAGCCTAAGCCTAGAGGTGCCCTAGCCTAAGCCTTGGGGTGCTCTAGCCTTAGGCTAGGGGAGCCTAGCCTTAGCCTAAGCCTAGGGGTGCCCTAGCCTAAGCCTAGGTGTGCCCTAGCCTGAGGCTAGGGGAGCCCTAGCCTTAGCCTAAGCCTAGTGGTGCCCTAGCCTAAGCCTAGGGGTGCCCTAGCCTAAGCCTTGGGGTGCTCTAGCCTTAGGCTAGGGGAGCCGTTGCCTTAGCCTAAGTGTAGGGGTGCCCTAGCCTAAGTCTAGGGTGCGCTAGACTAAGCCTAGGGGTGCCCTAGCCTAAGCCTAGGTGTGCCATAACCTAAGCCTAGGGGTGCCCTAGCCTAAGCCTAGGGGTGCCCTGGCCTAAGCCTAGGCGTGCCCTAGCCTAAGCCTAGGGGAGTCCTAGCCTTAGCCTAAGCCTAGGGGTGCCCTAGCCTAAGCCTATGGGTGCCCTAGCCTGAGCCTACGGGTGCCCTAGCATAAGGTTAGGGGAGCCCTAGCCTTAGTCTAGCCTAGGATTGCCCCCGCCTATGCCTCGGGGTGCCATAGCCTGAGTCTAGGGGTGCCCTAACCTGAGGCTCTCGGAGCCGTAGTCTTATCCTAAGCCTAGTGGTGCCCTAGCCTAAGCCTAGGGGTGCCCTAGCCTAAGCCTAAGCATGCCCTAGCCTAAGCCTAAGCCTAGGGGTGCCCTAGCCTGAGCCTAGGGGTGCCCTAGATTGAGCCTAGGGGTGCCCTAGCCTTAGGCTAGGGGATCCTTAGCCTTAGCTTAAGCCTAGGGGTGCCCTAGCCTAAGCCTAGGGGTGCCCTAGCCTAAGTCTAGAGGTGTCTTTGCCTAAGCCTAGGGGTGGCCTAGCCTAATCCTAGGGGTGTCCAAGCCATAGGCTAGGGGAGCCTTTGCCTTAGCCTAAGCCTAGTGGTGCCCTAGGCTAAGCCTAGGTGTGCCCTAGCCTAAGCCTAGGGGTGCCCTAGCCTTAGGGTAGGGGAGCCCTAGCCTTAGCCTGAGCCTAGGTGTTCCCTAGCCTAATCCTAGGGGTGCCCTAGCCTAAGCCTTGGGGTGCCCTAGCCTGAGGCTAGGGGAGTCCAAGCCTTAGCCTACGCCTAGGGGTGCCCGAGCCTAAGCCTAGGTGTGCCCTAGCCTGGGCCTAGGGGTGCCATAGCCTTAGTCTAGGGGAGCCCTAGCCTTAGCCTAAGCCTAGGCGTGCCCTATCCTGAGCCTAGGGGTGGCCTAACCTGAGCCTACAGGTGCCGTAGCCTTAGGCTTGGGGAGCCCTAGCCTTAGCCTAAGGGTAGGGGTGCCCTAGCCAAGCCTAGGGGTGGACAAACTTAAGTCTAGGGGTGCCCTAGCCTTAGTCTAGGAGTTCCCTAGCCGAAGCCTAGGGGTGCCCTAGCCTAAGCCTAGGTTAACCAAGCCTTAGCCTAAGCCTAGGGGTGGCCTAGCCTAAGCCTAGGGGTGCCCTAGCCTAAGCCTAGGGGTGCTCTAGCCTTAGGCTAGGGGAGCCCAGCCTTAGCCTAAGCCTAGGGGTGCCCTAGCCGAAGCCTAGGGGTGCCCTAGCCTAAGCTTAGGGGTGCAATAGCCTGAGTCTAGGGGTGCACTAGCCTGAGTCTAGGGGAGCCATAGCCTTAGCCTAAGCCTAGGGGAGCCCTAGCTTAAGCCTAGGGGTGCCCTAGCGTCAGCCTAGGGGTGCCCTAGCCTAAGCCTAGCGGTGCCCTAGCCTTAGGCTAGGGGAGCCCCTAGCCTTAGTCTAGGAGTTCCCTAGCCTAAGCCTAGGGGTGCCCTAGCCTAAGCCTAGGTTAGCCCAGCCTTAGCCTAAGCCTAGGGGTGCCCTAGCCTAAGCCTAGGGGTGGCCTAGCCTAAGCCTAGGGGTGGCCTAGCCTAAGCCTAGGGGTGCCCTAGCCTAAGCCTAGGGGTGCTCTAGCCTTAGGCTAGGGGAGCCCAGCCTTAGCCAAAGCCTAGGGGTGCCCTAGCCGAAGCCTAGGGGTGCCCTAGCCTAAGCTTAGGGGTGCAATAGCCTGAGTCTCGGGGTGCACTAGCCTGAGTCTAGGGGAGCCTTAGCCGTAGCCTAAGCCTAGGGGAGCCCTAGCTTAAGCCTAGGGTGCCCTAGTCTAAGCCTAGGGGTGCCCTTGCCTAAGCCTAGCGGTGCCCTAGCCTTAGGCTAGGGGAGCCCTAGCCTTTTCCTAAGCCTAGGGGTGCCCTAGCCTAAGCCTCGGGGTGCCCTAGCCTGAGCCGAGGGGTGCCGTAGCCTTCGGCTAGGGGAGCCCTACCTTATCCTAAGTCTAGGGGTGCCCTAGTCTAAGCCTAGGGTGCCCTAGCCTGAGCCTAGGGGAGCCCTACCTTAGCCTAAGCATAGGATTGCCCTAGCCTAAGTTTAGGGGTGCTCTAGCCTGAGTCTAGGGGTGCCCTAGCCTGAGGCTAGGGGAGCCGTTGCCTTAGCCTAAGTCTAGGGGTGCCCTAGCCTAAGGCTAGGGGTGCCCTAGCCTAAGCCCAGGGGTGCCCTACCCTAAGCCTAGGGGTGCCCTAGACCAAGCCTATGGGTTCCCTAGCCTTAGGCTAGGGGAGCCCTAGACTTAGCCTAAGACTAGGGGTGCCCTAGCCAAAGCCTAGGGGTGCCCTAGCCTAAGCCTAGAGGTGCCCTAGCCTTAGGCTAGGGGAGCCCTAACCTTAGCGTAAGCCTAGGGGTGCCTTAGCCTAAGCCTTGGGGTGCCCTAGCCTAAGTCTAGGGGTGCCCTAGCTTTAGGCTAGGAGAGCCCTAGCCTTAGCCTAAGCCTAGGGGTGCCCTAGCCTAAATCTAGGGGTGCCCTAGCCTAAGCCTACGGGTGCCCTAGCATAAGCCTAGGAATGCCCTAGCCTTAGGCTATGGGATCCCTAGTCTTAGCCTAAGCCTAGGGGTGCCCTAGCTTAAGTCTAGGGGTGCTCTAGCCTAAGCCTAGGGGTGACCTAGCCTAAGCTTAGAAGTTCCCTATCCTAATCCAAGGGGTGCCCTAGCCAAAGCCTAGGGGTGCCCTAGCCTAAGCCTAGGGTTGCCCTAGCCTAAGCTTAGAAGTTCCCTATCCTAAGCCTACGAGTGCCCTAGCCAAAGCCTAGGGGTGCCCTAGCCTTAGGCTAGGGGAGCCCTAGCCTTAGCCTAAGCCTACGGGTGCCCTACCTTAAGCCTAGGGTTGCCCTAGCCAATGCCTAGGGTTGCCCTAGCCTAGCCACGGGTGCCCTAGCCTAAGCCTAGGGGTGCCTTTGCCTAAGCCTAGGGGTGCCCTAGCCATAGGCTAGGGGAGCCCTTGCCTTAGGCTAAGCCTAGGGGTGCCCTAGCCTAAACCTAGGGGTGCCCTAGCCTAAGCCTAGGGGTGCCCTAGCCTTAGGCGAGGGGTGCCCTAGCCTTAGCCTAAGCCTAGGGGTGCCCTAGCCTAAGCCTACGGGTGCCCTAGCCAAAGCCTAGGGGTGCCCTAGCCTGAGCTTAGGGGTGCCCTAGCCTCAGCCTTGGGGTGCCCTAGCCTAAGACTAGGGGTGCCCTAGCCTAATTCTAGGGGTGCCCTAGCCTAAGCCTAGTGGTGCCTTAGCCTAAGCCTAGGGGTGACCTAGCCTTATCCTAAGCCTAGGGGTGCCCTAGCCTAATCCTAGGGGTGCCCTAGCCAAAGCCTAGGGGTGCCGTAGCCTTAGGCTAGGAGAGCCCTAGCCTTAGCCTAAGACTAGGGGTGCCCTAGCCAAAGCCTAGGGATACCCTAGGCTAAGCCTAGAGGTGCCCTAGCCTTAGGCTAGGGGAGCCCTAACCTTAGCGTAAGACTAGGGGTGCCTTAGCCTAAGCCTTGGGGTGCCCTAGCCTAAGCCTAGGGGTGCCCTAGCCTTAGGCTAGGGGAGCCCTAGCCTTAGCCTAAGCCTAGGGGTGCCCTAGCCTAAATCTAGGGGTGCCCTAGCCTAAGCCTAGGAGTGCCCTAGCCTTAGGCTTGGGGATCCCTAGCCTTAGCCTAAGCTAGGGGTGCCCTAGCTTAAGCGTAGGGGTGCTCTAGCCTAAGCCTAGGGGTGACCTAGCCTAAGCTTAGAAGTTCCCTATCCTAAGCCTAGGGGTGCCCTAGCCAAAGCCTAGGGGTACCCTAGCCTAAGCCTAGGGGTGCCCTAGCCTTAGGCTAGGGGAGCCCTAGCCTTAGCCTAATCCTAAGGGTGCCCTAACCTAAGCTTAGAAGTTCCCTATCCTAAGCCTACGAGTTAACTAGCCAAAGCCTAGGGGTGCCCTAGCCTTAGGCTAGGGGAGCCCTAGCCTTAGCCTAAGCCTACCGGTGCCCTAGCTTAAGCCTAGGGGTGCCCTAGCCTAAGCCTAGGTGTGCCCTAGCCTAAGCCACGGGTGCCCTACTCTAAGCCTAGGGGTGCCTTTGCCTAAGCCTAGGGGTGCCCTAGCCTAAGCCTAGGGGTGCCCTAGCCATAGGCTAGGGGAGCCCTTGCATTAGCCTAAGCCTAGGGGTGCCCTAGCCTAAGCCTAGGGGTTCCCTAGCCTTAGGCTAGGGGTGCCCTAGCCTTAGGCTAGGGGAGCCCTAGCCTTAGCCTAAGCCTAGGGGTGCCCTAGCCTAAGCCTAGGCGTGCTCTAGCCTTAGGCTAGGGGAGCCTAGCCTTAGCCTAAGCCTAGGGGTGCCCTAGCCTAAGCCTAGGGGTGCCCTAGCCTGAGGCTAGGGGAGCCCTAGCCTTAGGCTAGGGGAGCCCTAGACTTAGCCTAAGCTTAGGGGTGCCCTACCCTGAGTCTAGGGGTGCCCTAGCCTAATTCTAGGGGTGCCCTAGCCTAAGCTTAGGGGTGCCATAACCTGAGACTAGGGGTGCACTAGCCTGAGGCTAGGGGAGTCGTAGCCTTAGCCTAAGCCTACGGGAGCCCTAGCTTAAGCCTAGGGATGCCCTAGCCTAAACCTAGGGGTGCCCTAGCCTTAGGCTAGGGGTTCCCTAGCCTAAGCCTTGGGGTGCCCTAGCCTTAGGCTAGGGGTTCCCTAGCCTAAGCCTTGGGGTGCCCTAGCCTAAGCCTAGGGGTCCGCTAGCCTTAGGCTAGGGGAGCCCTAGCCTTAGCCTTAGCCTAGGTGTGGCCTAGCCTAAATCTAGGGGTGCCCTAGCCTAAGCCTACGGGTGCCCTAGCCTAAGCCTAGGAGTGCCCTAGCCTTAGGCTAGGGGATCCCTAGCCTTAGCCTAAGCCTAGGGGTGCCCTAGCTTAAGCCTAGGGGTTCTCTAGCCTAAGCCTAGGGGTGACCTAGCCTAAGCTTAGAATTTCCCTATCCTAAGCCTAGGGGTGCCCTAGCCAAAGCCTAGGGGTGCCCTAGCCTAAGCCTTGGGGTGCCCTAGCCTTAGGATAGGGGAGCCATAGCCTTAGCCTAATCCTAAGGGTGCCCTAGCCTAAGCTTAGAAGTTCCCTATCCTAAGCCTACGAGTGAACTAGCCAAAGCCTAGGGGTGCCTGAGCCTTAGGCTAGGGGAGCCCTAGCCTTAGCCTAAACCTACGGGTGCCCTAGCTTAAGCCTAGGGGTGCCCTAGCCTAAGCCTAGGTGTACCCTAGCCTAAGCCACGGGTGCCCTAGTCTAAGCCTAGGGATGCCTTTGCCTAAGCCTAGGGGTGCCCTAGCCTAAGCCTAGGGGTGCCCTAGCCATAGGCTAGGGGAGCCCTTGCATTAGCCTAAGCCTAGGGGTGCCCTAGCCTAAACCTAGGGGTGCCCTAGCCTAAGCTTAGGGGTGCCCTAGCCTTAGGCTGGGGGTGCCCTAGCCTTAGGCTAGGGGAGCCCTAGCCTTAGCCTAAGCCTAGGGGTGCCCTAGCCTAAGCCTAGGGGTGCTCTAGCCTTAGGCTAGGGGAGCCTAGATTTAGCCTAAGCCTAGGGATGCCCTAGCCTAAGCCTAGGGGTGCCCTAGCCTAAGCCTAGAGGTGCCCTAGCCTTAGGCTAGGGGAGACCTAGCCTTTTCCTAAGCCTAGGGGTGCCCTAGTCTAAGCCTCGGGGTGCCCTAGCCTGAGCCTAGGGGTGCCGTAGCCTTAGGCTAGGGGAGCCCTAGCCTTAGCCTAAGCTTAGGGGTGCCCTAGCCTGAGTCTAGGGGTGCCTTAGCCTGAGGCTAGGGGAGCCGTTGCCTTACCCTAAGTCTAGGGATGCCCTAGCCTAAGCCTAGGGGTGCCCTAGCCTAAGCCTAGGGGTGCCCTAGCCTTAGGCTAGGGGTTCCCAAACCTAAGCCTAGGGGTGCCCTAGCCTAAGCCTAGGGGTGCCCAACCTTAGTCTATGGGAGCCCTAACCTTAGCCTAAGCCTAGGCGTGCCCTATCCTGAGCTTAGGGGTGCCCTAGCCTGAGCCTACGGGTGCCGTAGCCTTAGGCTAGGGGAGCCCTAGCGTTAGCCTAAGCTTAGGAGTGCCCTAGCCTAAGCCTAGGGGTGCCCTAGCCTTAGGCTAGGGGAGCCCTAGCCTTAGCCTAAGCCTACGGGTGCCCTACCTTAAGCCTAGGGTTGCCCTAGCCTAAGCCTAGGGGTGCCCTAACCTAGCCCCGGGTGCCCTAGCCTAAGCCTAGGGGTGCCTTTGCCTAAGCCTAGGGGTGCCCTAGCCTAAGCCTAGGGGTGCCCTAGCCATAGGCTAGGGGAGCCCTTGCCTTAGCCTAAGCCTAGGGGTGCCCTAGCCTAAACCTTGGGGTGCCCTAGCCGAAGCCTAGGGGTGCCCTAGCCTTAGGCGAGGGGTGCCCTAGCCTTAGTCTAGGGGAGCCCTAGCCTTAGCCTAAGCCCAGGGGTGCCCTAGCCTAAGCCTACGGGTGCCCTAGCCAAAGCCTAGGGGTGCCCTAGCATGAGCTTAGGGGTGCCCTAGCCTCAGCCTTGGGGTGCCCTAGCCTAAGACTAGGGGTGCCCTAGCCTAAGCCTAGGGGTGCCCTAGCCTAAGCCTAGTGGTGCCTTAGCCTAAGCCTAGGGGTGACCTAGCCTTACCCTAAGCCTAGGGGTGCCCTAGCCTAATCCTAGGGGTGCCCTAGCCAAAGCCTAGGGGTGCCGTAGCCTTAGGCTAGGAGAGCCCTAGCCTTAGCCTAAGACTAGGGGTGCCCTAGCCAAAGCCTAGGGATACCCTAGGCTAAGCCTAGAGGTGCCCTAGCCTTAGGCTAGGGGAGCCCTAACCTTAGCGTAAGACTAGGGGTGCCTTAGACTAAGCCTTGGGGTGCCCTAGCCTAAGCCTAGGGGTGCCCTAGCCTTAGGCTAGGGGAGCCCTAGCCTTAGCCTAAGCCTAGGGGTGCCCTAGCCTAAATCTAGGGGTGCCCTAGCCTAAGCCTAGGAGTGCCCTAGCCTTAGGCTTGGGGATCCCTAGCCTTAGCCTAAGGCTAGGGGTGCCCTAGCTTAAGCGTAGGGGTGCTCTAGCCTAAGCCTAGGGGTGACCTAGCCTAAGCTTAGAAGTTCCCTATCCTAAGCCTAGGGGTGCCCTAGCCAAAGCCTAGGGGTACCCTAGCCTAAGCCTAGGGGTGCCCTAGCCTTAGGCTAGGGGAGCCCTAGCCTTAGCCTAATCCTAAGGGTGCCCTAGCCTAAGCTTAGAAGTTCCCTATCCTAAGCCTACGAGTTAACTAGCCAAAGCCTAGGGGTGCCCTAGCCTTAGGCTAGGGGAGCCCTAGCCTTAGCCTAAGCCTACGGGTGCCCTAGCTTAAGCCTAGGGGTGCCCTAGCCTAAGCCTAGGTGTGCCCTAGCCTAAGCCACGGGTGCCCTACTCTAAGCCTAGGGGTGCCTTTGCCTAAGCCTAGGGGTGCCCTAGCCTAAGCCTAGGGGTGCCCTAGCCATAGGCTAGGGGAGCCCTTGCATTAGCCTAAGCCTAGGGGTGCCCTAGCCTAAGCCTAGGGGTTCCCTAGCCTTAGGCTAGGGGTGCCCTAGCCTTAGGCTAGGGGAGCCCTAGCCTTAGCCTAAGCCTAGGGGTGCCCTAGCCTAAGCCTAGGCGTGCTCTAGCCTTAGGCTAGGGGAGCCTAGCCTTAGCCTAAGCCTAGGGGTGCCCTAGCCTAAGCCTAGGGGTGCCCTAGCCTGAGGCTAGGGGAGCCCTAGCCTTAGGCTAGGGGAGCCCTAGCCTTAGCCTAAGCTTAGGGGTGCCCTAGCCTGAGTCTAGGGGTGCCCTAGCCTAATTCTAGGGGTGCCCTAGCCTAAGCTTAGGGGTGCCATAGCCTGAGTCTAGGGGTGCACTAGCCTGAGGCTAGGGGAGTCGTAGCCTTAGCCTAAGCCTACGGGAGCCCTAGCTTAAGCCTAGGGATGCCCTAGCCTAAGCCTAGGGGTGCCCTAGCCTAAGCCTAGAGGTGCCCTAGCCTTAGGCTAGGGGAGCCCTAGCCTTTTCCTAAGCCTAGGGATGCCCTAGCCTAAGCCTAGGGGTGCCCTAGCCTAAGCCTAGGGGTGCCCTAGCCTTAGGCTAGGGGTTCCCTAGCCTAAGCCTTGGGGTGCCCTAGCCTAAGCCTAGGGGTGCCCTAGCCTTAGGCTAGGGGAGCCCTAGCCTTAGCCTAAGCCAAGGTGTGGCCTAGCCTAAATCTACGGGTGCCCTAGCCTAAGCCTACGGGTGCCCTAGCCTAAGCCTAGGAGTGCCCTAGCCTTAGGCTAGGGGATCCCTAGCCTTAGCCTAAGCCTAGGGGTGCCCTAGCTTAAGCCTAGGGGTGCTCTAGCCTAAGCCGAGGGGTGACCTAGCCTAAGTTTAGAATTTCCCTATCCTAAGCCTAGGGGTGCCCTAGCCAAAGCCTAGGGGTGCCCTAGCCTAAGCCTTGGGGTGCCCTAGCCTTAGGATAGGGGAGCCATAGCCTTAGCCTAATCCTAAGGGTGCCCTAGCCTAAGCTTAGAAGTTCCCTATCCTAAGCCTACGAGTGAACTAGCCAAAGCCTAGGGGTGCCCTAGCCTTAGCCTAGGGGAGCCCTAGCCTTAGCCTAAACCTACGGGTGCCCTAGCTTAAGCCTAGGGGTGCCCTAGCCTAAGCCTAGGTGTGCCCTAGCCTAAGCCACGGGTGCCCTAGTCTAAGCCTAGGGGTGCCTTTGCCTAAGCCTAGGGGTGCCCTAGCCTAAGCCTAGGGGTGCCCTAGCCATAGGCTAGGGGAGCCCTTGCATTAGCCTAAGCTTAGGGGTGCCCTAGCCTAAACCTAGGGGTGCCCTAGCCTAAGCCTAGGGGTGCCCTAGCCTTAGGCTGGGGGTGCCCTAGCCTTAGGCTAGGGGAGCCCTAGCCTTAGCCTAAGCCTAGGGGTGCCCTAGCCTAAGCCTAGGGGTGCTCTAGCCTTAGACTAGGGGAGCCTAGATTTAGCCTAAGCCTAGGGATGCCCTAGCCTAAGCCTAGGGGTGCCCTAGCCTAAGCCTAGAGGTGCCCTAGCCTTAGGCTAGGGGAGCCCTAGCCTTTTCCTAAGCCTAGGGGTGCCCTAGTCTAAGCCTCGGGGTGCCCTAGCCGGAGCCTAGGGGTGCCGTAGCCTTAGGCTAGGGGAGCCCTAGCCTTAGCCTAAGCTTGGGGTGCCCTAGCCTGAGTCTAGGGGTGCCTTAGCCTGAGGCTAGGGGAGCCGTTGCCTTAGCCTAAGTCTAGGGATGCCCTAGCCTAAGCCTAGGGGTGCCCTAGCCTAAGCCTAGGGGTGCCCTAGCCTTAGGCTAGGGGTTCCCAAGCCTAAGCCTAGGGGTGCCCTAGCCTAAGCCTAGGGGTGCCCAACCTTAGTCTATGGGAGCCCTAGCCTTAGCCTAAGCCTAGGGGTGCCCTAGCCTAAGCCTAGGCATGCTCTAGCCTTAGGCTAGGGGAGCCTAGCATTAGCCTAAGCCTAGGGGTGCCCTAGCCTAAGCCTAGGGGTGCCCTAGCCTGAGGCTAGGGGAGCCCTAGCCTTAGGCTAGGGGAGCCCTAGACTTAGCCTAAGCTTAGGGGTGTCCTACCCTGAGTCTAGGGGTGCCCTAGCCTAATTCTAGGGGTGCCCTAGCCTAAGCTTAGGGGTGCCATAACCTGAGACTAGGGGTGCACTAGCCTGAGGCTAGGGGAGTCGTAGCCTTAGCCTAAGCCTACGGGAGCCCTAGCTTAAGCCTAGGGATGCCCTAGCCTAAACCTAGGGGTGCCCTAGCCTTAGGCTAGGGGTTCCCTAGCCTAAGCCTTGGGGTGCCCTAGCCTTAGGCTAGGGGTTCCCTAGCCTAAGCCTTGGGGTGCCCTAGCCTAAGCCTAGGGGTGCCCTAGCCTTAGGCTAGGGGAGCCCTAGCCTTAGCCTAAGCCTAGGTGTGGCCTAGCCTAAATCTAGGGGTGCCCTAGCCTAAGCCTACGGGTGCCCTAGCCTAAGCCTAGGAGTGCCCTAGCCTTAGGCTAGGGGATCCCTAGCCTTAGCCTAAGCCTAGGGGTGCCCTAGCTTAAGCCTAGGGGTTCTCTAGCCTAAGCCTAGGGGTGACCTAGCCTAAGCTTAGAATTTCACTATCCTAAGCCTAGGGGTGCCCTAGCCAAAGCCTAGGGGTGCCCTAGCCTAAGCCTTGGGGTGCCCTAGCCTTAGGATAGGGGAGCCATAGCCTTAGCCTAATCCTAAGGGTGCCCTAGCCTAAGCTTAGAAGTTCCCTATCCTAAGCCTACGAGTGAACTAGCCAAAGCCTAGGGGTGCCCTAGCCTTAGGCTAGGGGAGCCCTAGCCTTAGCCTAAACCTACGGGTGCCCTAGCTTAAGCCTAGGGGTGCCCTAGCCTAAGCCTAGGTGTGCCCTAGCCTAAGCCACGGGTGCCCTAGTCTAAGCCTAGGGGTGCCTTTGCCTAAGCCTAGGGGTGCCCTAGCCTAAGCCTAGGGGTGCCCTAGCCATAGGCTAGGGGAGCCCTTGCATTAGCCTAAGCTTAGGGGTGCCCTAGCCTAAACCTAGGGGTGCCCTAGCCTAAGCCTAGGGGTGCCCTAGCCTTAGGCTGGGGGTGCCCTAGCCTTAGGCTAGGGGAGCCCTAGCCTTAGCCTAAGCCTAGGGGTGCCCTAGCCTAAGCCTAGGGGTGCTCTAGCCTTAGGCTAGGGGAGCCTAGATTTAGCCTAAGCCTAGGGATGCCCTAGCCTAAGCCTAGGGGTGCCCTAGCCTAAGCCTAGAGGTGCCCTAGCCTTAGGCTAGGGGAGCCCTAGCCTTTTCCTAAGCCTAGGGGTGCCCTAGTCTAAGCCTCGGGGTGCCCTAGCCGGAGCCTAGGGGTGCCGTAGCCTTAGGCTAGGGGAGCCCTAGCCTTAGCCTAAGCTTGGGGTGCCCTAGCCTGAGTCTAGGGGTGCCTTAGCCTGAGGCTAGGGGAGCCGTTGCCTTAGCCTAAGTCTAGGGATGCCCTAGCCTAAGCCTAGGGGTGCCCTAGCCTAAGCCTAGGGGTGCCCTAGCCTTAGGCTAGGGGTTCCCAAGCCTAAGCCTAGGGGTGCCCTAGCCTAAGCCTAGGGGTGCCCAACCTTAGTCTATGGGAGCCCTAGCCTTAGCCTAAGCCTAGGGGTGCCCTAGCCTAAGCCTAGGCATGCTCTAGCCTTAGGCTAGGGGAGCCTAGCCTTAGCCTAAGCCTAGGGGTGCCCTAGCCTAAGCCTAGGGGTGCCCTAGCCTGAGGCTAGGGGAGCCCTAGCCTTAGGCTAGGGGAGCCCTAGACTTAGCCTAAGCTTAGGGGTGTCCTACCCTGAGTCTAGGGGTGCCCTAGCCTAATTCTAGGGGTGCCCTAGCCTAAGCTTAGGGGTGCCATAACCTGAGACTAGGGGTGCACTAGCCTGAGGCTAGGGGAGTCGTAGCCTTAGCCTAAGCCTACGGGAGCCCTAGCTTAAGCCTAGGGATGCCCTAGCCTAAACCTAGGGGTGCCCTAGCCTTAGGCTAGGGGTTCCCTAGCCTAAGCCTTGGGGTGCCCTAGCCTTAGGCTAGGGGTTCCCTAGCCTAAGCCTTGGGGTGCCCTAGCCTAAGCCTAGGGGTGCCCTAGCCTTAGGCTAGGGGAGCCCTAGCCTTAGCCTAAGCCTAGGTGTGGCCTAGCCTAAATCTAGGGGTGCCCTAGCCTAAGCCTACGGGTGCCCTAGCCTAAGCCTAGGAGTGCCCTAGCCTTAGGCTAGGGGATCCCTAGCCTTAGCCTAAGCCTAGGGGTGCCCTAGCTTAAGCCTAGGGGTTCTCTAGCCTAAGCCTAGGGGTGACCTAGCCTAAGCTTAGAATTTCACTATCCTAAGCCTAGGGGTGCCCTAGCCAAAGCCTAGGGGTGCCCTAGCCTAAGCCTTGGGGTGCCCTAGCCTTAGGATAGGGGAGCCATAGCCTTAGCCTAATCCTAAGGGTGCCCTAGCCTAAGCTTAGAAGTTCCCTATCCTAAGCCTACGAGTGAACTAGCCAAAGCCTAGGGGTGCCCTAGCCTTAGGCTAGGGGAGCCCTAGCCTTAGCCTAAACCTACGGGTGCCCTAGCTTAAGCCTAGGGGTGCCCTAGCCTAAGCCTAGGTGTGCCCTAGCCTAAGCCACGGGTGCCCTCGTCTAAGCCTAGGGGTGCCTTTGCCTAAGCCTAGGGGTGCCCTAGCCTAAGCCTAGGGGTGCCCTAGCCATAGGCTAGGGGAGCCCTTGCATTAGCCTAAGCCTAGGGGTGCCCTAGCCTAAACCTAGGGGTGCCCTAGCCTAAGCTTAGGGGTGCCCTAGCCTTAGGCTGGGGGTGCCCTAGCCTTAGGCTAGGGGAGCCCTAGCCTTAGCCTAAGCCTAGGGGTGCCCTAGCCTAAGCCTAGGGGTGCTCTAGCCTTAGGCTAGGGGAGCCTAGATTTAGCCTAAGCCTAGGGATGCCCTAGCCTAAGCCTAGGGGTGCCCTAGCCTAAGCCTAGAGGTGCCCTAGCCTTAGGTTAGGGGAGCCCTAGCCTTTTCCTAAGCCTAGGGGTGCCCTAGTCTAAGCCTCGGGGTGCCCTAACCTGAGCCTAGGGGTGCCGTAGCCTTAGGCTAGGGGAGCCCTAGCCTTAGCCTAAGCTTAGGGGTGCCCTAGCCTGAGTCTAGGGGTGCCTTAGCCTGAGGCTAGGGGAGCCGTTGCCTTACCCTAAGTCTAGGGATGCCCTAGCCTAAGCCTAGGGGTGCCCTAGCCTAAGCCTAGGGGTGCCCTAGCCTTAGGCTAGGGGTTCCCAAGCCTAAGCCTAGGGGTGCCCTAGCCTAAGCCTAGGGGTGCCCAACCTTAGTCTATGGGAGCCCTAACCTTAGCCTAAGCCTAGGCGTGCCCTATCCTGAGCCTTGGGGTGCCCTAGCCTGAGCCTACGGGTGCCGTAGCCTTAGGCTAGGGGAGCCCTAGCGTTAGCCTAAGCTTAGGAGTGCCCTAGCCTAAGCCTAGGGGTGCCCTAGCCTAAGACTAGGGGTGCCCTAGCCTAAGACTAGGGGTGCCCTAGCCTAAGCCTAGGGATGCCCTAGCCTTAGGCTAAGGGAGCCCTAGCCTTAGCCTAAGCCTACGGTTGCCCTAGCTTAAGCCTAGGGGTGCCCTAGCCTAAGCCTAGGGGTGCCCTAGCCTAAGCCTAGAGGTGCCCTAGCCTTAGGCTAGGGGAGCCCTAACCTTAGCCTAAGCTTAGGGGTGCCCTAGCCTGAGTCTAGGGGTGCCCTAGCCTGAGGGTAGGGGAGCCGTTGTCTTAGCCTAAGTATAGGTGTGCCCTAGCCTAAGCCTAGGGGTGCCCTAGCCTAAGCCTAGGGGTGCCCTAGCCTTAGGCTAGAGGTTCCCTAGCCTAAGCCTAGGGGTGCCCTAGCCTTAGCCTAAGCCTAGGGGCGCCCTAGCCTAAACCTAGGGGTGCCCTAGCCTAAGCCTAGGGGTGCCCTAGCCTAAGCCTAGGGGTGCCCTAGCCTTAGGCCAGGGGAGCCCGAGCCTAAGCCTAAGCCTAGGGGCGCCCTAGCCTAAACCTAGGGGTGCCCTAGCCTAAGATTAGGGGTGCCCTAGCCTGAGTCTCGGGGTGCACTAACCTGATGCTACGGAAGCCGTAGCCTTAGCCTAAGCCTACGGGAGCCCTAGCTTAAGCCTAGGGGTGCCCTAGCCTAAGCCTAGGGGTGCCCTAGCCTTAGGCTGGGGAGCCCTAGCCTTTTCCTAAACCTAGGGGTGCCCTAGCCTAAGCCTCGGGGTGCCCTAGCCTGAGCCTAGGGGTGCCGTAGTCTTAGGCTAGGGGAGGCCTAGCCTTAGCCTAAGCTTAGGGGTGCCTTAGACTGAGTCTAGGGGTGCCCTAGCCATAGGCTACGGGAGCCCTTGCATTAGCCTAAGCCTAGGGGTGCCCTAGCCTAAGCCTAGGGGTGCCTTAGCCTTAGGCTAGGGGTGCCCTAGCCTTAGGCTAGGGGAGCCCTAGCCTTAGCCTAAGCCTAGGGGTGCCCTAGCCTAAGCCTAGGGGTGCTCTAGCCTTAGGCTAGGGGAGCCTAGCCTTAGCCTAAGCCTAGGGGTGCCCTAGCCTAAGCCTAGGGGTGCCCTAGCCTGAGGCTAGGGGAGCCCTAGCCTTAGCCTAATCCTAAGGGTGCCCTAGCCTAAGCTTAGAAGTTCCCTATCCTAAGCCTATGAGTTAACTAGCCAAACCTAGGGGTGCCCTACCCTTAGGCTAGGGGAGCCATAGACTTAGCCTAAGCCTGCGGGTGCCCTAGCTTAAGCCTAGGGGTGCCCTAGCCTAAGACTAGGTGTGCCCTAGCCTAAGCCACGGGTGCCCTACTCTAAGCCTAGGGGTGCCTTTGCCTAAGTCTAGGGGTGGCCTAGCCTAAGCCTAGGGGTGCCCTAGCCATAGGCTAGGGGTGCCCTAGCCTTAGGCTAGGGGAGCCCTAGCCTTAGCCTAAGGCTAGGGGTGCCCTAGCCTAAGCCTAGGTGTGCTCTAGCCTTAGGCTAGGGGAGCCTAGCCTTAGCCTAAGCCTAGGGGTGCCCTAGCCTAAGCCTAGGGGTGCCCTAGCCTGTGGCTAGGGGAGCCCTAGCCTTAGCCTAAGCTTAAGGGTGCCCTAGCCTGAGTCTAGGGGTGCCCTAGCCTAATTCTAGGGGTGCCCTAGCCTAAGCTTAGGGGTGCCATAGCCTGAGTCTAGGGGTGCACTAGCCTGAGGCTAGGGGAGTCGTAGCCTTAGCCTAAGCCTACGGGAGCCCTAGCTTAAGCCTTGGGATGCCCTAGCCTAAGCGTAGGGGTGCCCTAGCCTAAGCCTAGAGGTGCCCTAGCCTTAGGCTAGGGGAGCCCTAGCCTTTTCCTAAGCCTAGGGGCGCCCTAGCCTAAGCCTCGGGGTGCCCTAGCCTGAGCCTAGGGGTGCCGTAGCCTTAGGCTAGGGGAGCCCTAGCGTTAGCCTAATCTTAGGGGTGCCCTAGCCTAAGCCTAGGGGTGCCCTAGCCTAAGACTAGGGGTGCCCTAGCCTAAGCCTAAGCTTAGGGGTGCCCTAGCCTGAGTCTAGGGGTGCCCTAGCCTGAGGCTAGGGGAGCCGTTGTCTTAGCCTAAGTATAGGTGTGCCCTAGCCTAAGCCTAGGGGTGTCCTAGCCTAAGCCTAGGGGTGCCCTAGCCTTAGGCTAGAGGTTCCCTAGCCTAAGCCTAGGGGTGCCCTAGCCTTAGCCTAAGCCTAGGGGCGCCCTAGCCTAAACCTAGGGGTGCCCTAGCCTAAGCCTAGGGGTGCCCAAGCCTAAGCCTAGGGGTGCCTAGCCTTAGGCCAGGGGAGCCCGAGCCTAAGCCTAAGCCTAGGGGCGCACTAGCCTAAACCTAGGGGTGCCCTAGCCTAAGATTAGGGGTGCCCTAGCCTGAGTCTAGGGGTGCACTAACCTGAGGCTAGGGGAGCCGTAGCCTTAGCCTAAGCCTACGGGAGCCCTAGCTTAAGCCTAGGGGTGCCCTAGCCTAAGCCTAGGGGTGCCCTAGCCTTAGGCTAGGGGAGCCCTAGCCTTTTCCTAAACCTAGGGGTGCCCTAGCCTAAGCCTCGGGGTGCCCTAGCCTGAGCCTAGGGGTGCCGTAGCCTTAGGCTAGGGGAGGCCTAGCCTTAGCCTAAGCTTAGGGGTGCCTTAGCCTGAGTCTAGGGGTGCCCTAGCCTGAGGCTAGGGGAGCCGTTGCCTTAGCCTAAGTCTAGGGGTGCCCTAGCCTAAGCCTAGGGGTGCCCTATCTTGAGCCTAGGGGACCCCTAGCCTTAGCCTAAGCCTGGGGGTGCTCTAGTCTAAGCCTAGGGGTGCCCTATCCTGAGCCTAGGGGTGCCGTAGCCTGAGCCTACGGGTGCAGTAGCCTTAGGCTAGGGGAGGCCTAGTCTTAGCCTAAGCTTAGGGGTGCCCTAGCCTGAGTCTAGGGGTGCCCTAGCCTGAGGCTAGGGGAGCCGTTGCCTTAGCCTAAGTCTAGGGGTGCCCTAGGCTAAGCCTAGGGGTGCCCTATCCTGAGCCTAGGGGACCCCTAGCCTTAGCCTAAGCCTAGGGGTGCCCTAGTCTAAGCCTAGGGGTGCCATAGCCTAAGCCTAGGGGTACCCTAGCCTAAGCCTAGGGCTGCCCTAGCCTGAGTCTAGGGGAGCCCTAGCCTTAGGCTAGGGGAGCCCTAGCCTTAGCCTAAGCTTAAGGGTGCCCTAGCCTGAGTCTAGGGGTGCCCTAGCCTAATTCTAGGGGTGCCCTAGCCTAAGCTTAGGGGTGCCATAGCCTGAGTCTAGGGGTGCACTAGCCTGAGGCTAGGGGAGTCGTAGCCTTAGCCTAAGCCTACGGGAGCCCTAGCTTAAGCCTAGGGATGCCCTAGCCTAAGCCTAGGGGTGCCCTAGCCTAAGCCTAGAGGTGCCCTAGCCTTAGGCTAGGGGAGCCCTAGCCTTTTCCTAAGCCTAGGGGTGCCCTAGCCTAAGCCTCGGGGTGCCCTAGCCTGAGCCTAGGGGTGCCGTAGCCTTAGGCTAGGGGAGCCCTAGCGTTAGCCTAAGCTTAGGGGTGCCCTAGCCTAAGTCTAGGGGTGCCCTAGCCTAAGACTAGGGGTGCCCTAGCCTAAGCCTAAGCTTAGGGGTGCCCTAGCCTGAGTCTAGGGGTGCCCTAGCCTGAGGCTAGGGGAGCCGTTGTCTTAGCCTAAGTATAGGTGTGCCCTAGCCTAAGCCTAGGGGTGTCCTAGCCTAAGCCTAGGCGTGCCCTAGCCTTAGGCTAGAGGTTCCCTAGCCTAAGCCTAGGGGTGCCCTAGCCTTAGCCTAAGCCTAGGGGCGCCCTAGCCTAAACCTAGGGGTGCCCTAGCCTAAGTCTAGGGGTGCCCTAGCCTAAGCCTAGGGGTGCCCTAGCCTTAGGCCAGGGGAGCCCGAGCCTAAGCCTAAGCCTAGGGGCGCCCTAGCCTAAACCTAGGGGTGCCCTAGCCTAAGATTAGGGGTGCCCTAGCCTGAGTCTCGGGGTGCACTAACCTGAGGTTAGGGGAGCCGTAGCCTTAGCCTAAGCCTACGGGAGCCCTAGCCTTAGGCTAGGGGAGCCCTAGCCTTTTCCTAAACCTAGGGGTGCCCTAGCCTAAGCCTAGGGGTGCCCTAGCCTAAGCCTAGGGGTGCCCTAGCCTTAGGCTAGGGGAGCCCTAGCCTTTTCCTAAACCTAGGGGTGCCCTAGCCTAAGCCTCGGGGTGCCCTAGCCTGAGCGTAGGGGTGCCGTAGCCTTAGGCTAGGGGAGGCCTAGCCTTAGACTAAGCTTAGGGGTGCCTTAGCCTGAGTCTAGGGGTGCCCTAGCCTGAGGCTAGGGGAGCCGTTGCCTTAGCCTAAGTCTAGGGGTGCCCTAGCCTAAGCCTAGGGGTGCCCTATCTTGAGCCTAGGGGACCCCTAGCCTTAGCCTAAGCCTGGGGGTGCCCTTGTCTAAGCCTAGGTGTGCCCTATCCTGAGCCTAGGGGTGCCGTAGCCTGAGCCTACGGGTGCAGTAGCCTTAGGCTAGGGGAGGCCTAGTCTTAGCCTAAGCTTAGGGGTGCCCTAGCCTGAGTCTAGGGGTGCCCTAGCCTGAGGCTAGGGGAACCGTTGCCTTAGCCTAAGTCTAAGGGTGCCCTAGCCTAAGCCTAGGGGTGCCCTATCCTGAGCCTAGGGGACCCCTAGCCTTAGCCTAAGCCTAGGGGTGCCCTAGTCTAAGCCTAGGGGTGCCCTAGCCTAAGCCTAGGGGTACCCTAGCCTTAGGCCAGGGGAGCCCTAGCCTTAGCCTAAGCCTAGGGGCGCCCTAGCCTAAACTTAGGGTTGCCCTAGCCTAAGCTTAGGGGTGCCCTATCCTTAGGCTAGGGGAGCCCTAGCCTTAGCCTAAGCCTAGGGGTGCCCTATCCTTAGGCTAGGGGAGTCCTCCCCTTAGCTGAAGCCTAGGGGTGCCCTAGCCTAAACTTTGGGGTGCCCTAGCCTAAGCCCAGTGGTGCCATAGCCCAAGCCTAGGGATGCCCTAGCGTTAGCCTAGAGGAGCCCTAGCCTTATCCTAAGCCTAGAGTTGCCCTAGCCTAAGCCTAGGGGTGCCCTACCCTAAGCTTAGGGGTGCCCTAGCCTAAGTCTAGGGGTGCCTAGCCTAAGCCTAGGGTTGCCCTAACCTTAGGCTAGGGGAGCCCTAGCCTTAGCCTAAGCCTAGGTGTGCCCCAGCCTAAGCGTAGGGGTGCCGTAGCCTACGTCTAGGGGTTCCCTAGCCTAAGCATAGGGGTGCCCTAACCTAAGCCTAGTGGTTCCATACCTAAGCCTAGGGGTGCCCTAGCCTAAGCCTAGGGGTGCCCTAGACTAAGCCTAGGGATGTCCTAGCCTTAGGCTAGGGGAGCCCTAGCATTAGCCTAAGCCTAGGGGTGCTTTGCCTAAGCCTAGGGGTGCCCTAGCCTAAGCCTAGGGATGTCCTAGCCTTAGGCTATGGGAGCCCTAGCCTTAGCCTAAGCCTAGGGGTGCCCTAGCCTAAGCCTAGGGCTGCCCTATCCTAAGCCTAGGAGTGCCCTAGCCTAAGCCTAGAGGTGCCCTAACCTTAGGCTAGGAGAGCCCTAGCCTTAGCCTAAGCCTAGGGGTGCCCTAACCAAAGCCTAGGGGTGCCCTAGACTAAGCCTAGAGGTGCCCTAGCCTTAGGCTAGGGGAGCCCTAATCTTAGCGTAAGCCGAGGGGTGCCCTAGCCTAAGCCGAGATGTGCCCTAGCCTTAGGCTAGGGGAGACCTAGCCTTAGCCTAAGCCTAGGGGTGCCCTAACCTCAGCTTATGGGTGCCTTAGCCTCCGCCTTGGGGTGCCCTAGCCTAAGCCTAGGGGTGCCCTACCCTAAGCCTAGGGGTGCCCTAGCCTAAGCCTAGTGGTGCCTTAGCCTAAGCCTAGGTCTGCTCTAGCCTAAGCCTAGGGGTGCCCTAACCTATGCCTAGAGGTGCCCAAGCCTTAGGCTATGGGATCCCTAGCCATAGCCTAAGCCTAGGGGTGCCCTATCTTAAGCCTAGGGGTGCCCTAGCTTAAGCCTAGGGGTGCTCTAGCCTAAGCCTAGGGCTGCCCTAGCCAAAGCCTAGGGGTGCCCTAGCCTAAGCCACGGGTGCCCTAGCCAAAAATCTAGGGGTGCCCTAGCCTAAGCCACGGGTGCCCTAGACTAAGCCTAGGGGTGCCCTAGTCTAAGCTTAGGGGTGCCCTAGCCAAAAACCTAGGGGTGCCCTAGCCCAAGCCTAGGGGTGCCCTAGCCTTAGGCAAGGGGAGCCCTAGCCTTAGCCTAAGCTTAGGGGTGCCCTAGCCTAAGCCTATGGGTGCCCTAACCTAAGCTTAGAAGTTCCCTATCCTAAGCCTAGGGGTGCCCTAGCCAAAGCCTAGGGGTGCCCTAGCCTAAGCCTAGGGGTGCCCTAGCTTAAGCCTAGGGGTGTCCAAGTCTAAGCCTAGGGGTGCCCTAGCCTAAGCCACGGGTGCCCTAGCCTAAGCCTAGGGGTGCCCTAGTCTAAGCTTAGGGGTGCCCTAGCCTGAGGCAAGGGGAGCCCTAGCCTTAGCCTAAGCCTAGGATTTCCGAAGCCTAAGCTTAAGGGTGCCCTAGCCTGAGTCTAGGGGTTCCCTAGCTTGAGGCTAGGGGAGCCGTAGCCTTAGCCTAAGTCTAGGGGTGCCCTATCCTAAGCCTAGGGGTGCCCTAGCCTAAGAGTAGGGGTGCCCTAGCCTAAGCCTAGGGGTGCCCTAGCCTAAGCCTAGGGGTACCCTAGCCTTAGGCCAGGGGAGCCCTAACCTTAGCCTAAGACTAGGGGCGCCCTATCCTTAGGCGAGGAGAGTCCTCGCCTTAGCCGACACCTAGGGGTGCCCTAGCCTAAACCTAGGGGTGCCCTAGCCCAAGCCTAGTGGTGGCCTAGCCCAAGCCTAGGGATGCCCTAGCGTTAGGCTAGAGGAGCCCTAGCCTTATCCTAAGCCTAGGGGTGCCCTAGCCTAAGCCTAGGGTTGCCCTACCGTAAGCCTAGGGGTGCCCTAGCCTAAGTGTAGTGGTGCCTAGCCTAAGCCTAGGGTTGCCCTAACCTTAGGCTAGGGGAGCCCTAGCCTTAGCCTAAGCCTGGGGGTGCCCTAGTCTAAGCCTAGGAGTGCCCTAACCTAAGCCTAGGGTTGCCCTAGCCTAAGCCTAGGGGTACCCTAGCCTTAGGCCAGGGGAGCCCTAGCCTTAGCCTAAGCCTAGGGGCGCCCTAGCCTAAACCTAGGGTTGCCCTAGCCTAAGCTTAGGGGTGCCCTAGCCTTAGGCTAGGGGAGCCCTAGCCTTTTCCTAAACCTAGGGGTGCCCTAGCCTAAGCCTCGGGGTGCCCTAGCCTGAGCGTAGGGGTGCCGTAGCCTTAGGCTAGGGGAGGCCTAGCCTTAGACTAAGCTTAGGGGTGCCTTAGCCTGAGTCTAGGGGTGCCCTAGCCTGAGGCTAGGGGAGCCGTTGCCTTAGCCTAAGTCTAGGGGTGCCCTAGCCTAAGCCTAGGGGTGCCCTATCTTGAGCCTAGGGGACCCCTAGCCTTAGCCTAAGCCTGGGGGTGCCCTTGTCTAAGCCTAGGTGTGCCCTATCCTGAGCCTAGGGGTGCCGTAGCCTGAGCCTACGGGTGCAGTAGCCTTAGGCTAGGGGAGGCCTAGTCTTAGCCTAAGCTTAGGGGTGCCCTAGCCTGAGTTTAGGGGTGCCCTAGCCTGAGGCTAGGGGAACCGTTGCCTTAGCCTAAGTCTAAGGGTGCCCTAGCCTAAGCCTAGGGGTGCCCTATCCTGAGCCTAGGGGACCCCTAGCCTTAGCCTAAGCCTAGGGGTGCCCTAGTCTAAGCCTAGGGGTGCCCTAGCCTAAGCCTAGGGGTACCCTAGCCTTAGGCCAGGGGAGCCCTAGCCTTAGCCTAAGCCTAGGGGCGCCCTAGCCTAAACTTAGGGTTGCCCTAGCCTAAGCTTAGGGGTGCCCTATCCTTAGGCTAGGGGAGCCCTAGCCTTAGCCTAAGCCTAGGGGTGCCCTATCCTTAGGCTAGGGGAGTCCTCCCCTTAGCTGAAGCCTAGGGGTGCCCTAGCCTAAACTTTGGGGTGCCCTAGCCTAAGCCCAGTGGTGCCATAGCCCAAGCCTAGGGATGCCCTAGCGTTAGCCTAGAGGAGCCCTAGCCTTATCCTAAGCCTAGAGTTGCCCTAGCCTAAGCCTAGGGGTGCCCTACCCTAAGCTTAGGGGTGCCCTAGCCTAAGTCTAGGGGTGCCTAGCCTAAGCCTAGGGTTGCCCTAACCTTAGGCTAGGGAGCCCTAGCCTTAGCCTAAGCCTAGGTGTGCCCCAGCCTAAGCGTAGGGGTGCCGTAGCCTACGTCTAGGGGTTCCCTAGCCTAAGCATAGGGGTGCCCTAACCTAAGCCTAGTGGTTCCATACCTAAGCCTAGGGGTGCCCTAGCCTAAGCCTAGGGGTGCCCTAGACTAAGCCTAGGGATGTCCTAGCCTTAGGCTAGGGGAGCCCTAGCATTAGCCTAAGCCTAGGGGTGCTTTGCCTAAGCCTAGGGGTGCCCTAGCCTAAGCCTAGGGATGTCCTAGCCTTAGGCTATGGGAGCCCTAGCCTTAGCCTAAGCCTAGGGGTGCCCTAGCCTAAGCCTAGGGCTGCCCTATCCTAAGCCTAGGAGTGCCCTAGCCTAAGCCTAGAGGTGCCCTAACCTTAGGCTAGGAGAGCCCTAGCCTTAGCCTAAGCCTAGGGGTGCCCTAACCAAAGCCTAGGGGTGCCCTAGACTAAGCCTAGAGGTGCCCTAGCCTTAGGCTAGGGGAGCCCTAATCTTAGCGTAAGCCGAGGGGTGCCCTAGCCTAAGCCGAGATGTGCCCTAGCCTTAGGCTAGGGGAGACCTAGCCTTAGCCTAAGCCTAGGGGTGCCCTAACCTCAGCTTATGGGTGCCTTAGCCTCCGCCTTGGGGTGCCCTAGCCTAAGCCTAGGGGTGCCCTACCCTAAGCCTAGGGGTGCCCTAGCCTAAGCCTAGTGGTGCCTTAGCCTAAGCCTAGGTCTGCTCTAGCCTAAGCCTAGGGGTGCCCTAACCTATGCCTAGAGGTGCCCAAGCCTTAGGCTATGGGATCCCTAGCCATAGCCTAAGCCTAGGGGTGCCCTATCTTAAGCCTAGGGGTGCCCTAGCTTAAGCCTAGGGGTGCTCTAGCCTAAGCCTAGGGCTGCCCTAGCCAAAGCCTAGGGGTGCCCTAGCCTAAGCCACGGGTGCCCTAGCCAAAAATCTAGGGGTGCCCTAGCCTAAGCCACGGGTGCCCTAGACTAAGCCTAGGGGTGCCCTAGTCTAAGCTTAGGGGTGCCCTAGCCAAAAACCTAGGGGTGCCCTAGCCCAAGCCTAGGGGTGCCCTAGCCTTAGGCAAGGGGAGCCCTAGCCTTAGCCTAAGCTTAGGGGTGCCCTAGCCTAAGCCTATGGGTGCCCTAACCTAAGCTTAGAAGTTCCCTATCCTAAGCCTAGGGGTGCCCTAGCCAAAGCCTAGGGGTGCCCTAGCCTAAGCCTAGGGGTGCCCTAGCTTAAGCCTAGGGGTGTCCAAGTCTAAGCCTAGGGGTGCCCTAGCCTAAGCCACGGGTGCCCTAGCCTAAGCCTAGGGGTGCCCTAGTCTAAGCTTAGGGGTGCCCTAGCCTGAGGCTAGGGGAGCCCTAGCCTTAGCCTAAGCCTAGGATTTCCGAAGCCTAAGCTTAAGGGTGCCCTAGCCTGAGTCTAGGGGTTCCCTAGCTTGAGGCTAGGGGAGCCGTAGCCTTAGCCTAAGTCTAGGGGTGCCCTATCCTAAGCCTAGGGGTGCCCTAGCCTAAGAGTAGGGGTGCCCTAGCCTAAGCCTAGGGGTGCCCTAGCCTAAGCCTAGGGGTACCCTAGCCTTAGGCCAGGGGAGCCCTAACCTTAGCCTAAGACTAGGGGCGCCCTATCCTTAGGCGAGGAGAGTCCTCGCCTTAGCCGACACCTAGGGGTGCCCTAGCCTAAACCTAGGGGTGCCCTAGCCCAAGCCTAGTGGTGGCCTAGCCCAAGCCTAGGGATGCCCTAGCGTTAGGCTAGAGGAGCCCTAGCCTTAGCCTAAGCCTAGGGGTGCCCTAGCCTAAGCCTAGGGTTGCCCTACCGTAAGCCTAGGGGTGCCCTAGCCTAAGTGTAGTGGTGCCTAGCCTAAGCCTAGGGTTGCCCTAACCTTAGGCTAGGGGAGCCCTAGCCTTAGCCTAAGCCTGGGGGTGCCCTAGTCTAAGCCTAGGAGTGCCCTAACCTAAGCCTAGGGTTGCCCTAGCCTAAGCCTAGGGGTACCCTAGCCTTAGGCCAGGGGAGCCCTAGCCTTAGCCTAAGCCTAGGGGCGCCCTAGCCTAAACCTAGGGTTGCCCTAGCCTAAGCTTAGGGGTGCCCTAGCCTTAGGCTAGGGGAGCCCTAGCCTTAGCCTAAGCCTAGGGGTGCCCTATCCTTACGCTAGGGGAGTCCTCCCCTTAACCGAAGCCTAGGGGTGCCCTAGCCTAAACCTAGGGGTGCCCTAGCCTAAGCCTAGTGGTGCCCTAGCCCAAACCTAGGGATGCCCTAGCGTTAGCCTAGAGGAGCCCTAGCCTTAGCCTAAGCCTAGGTGTGCCCCAGCCTAAGGGTAGGGGTGCCCTAGCCTACGTCTAGGGGTGCCCTAGCCTAAGCGTAGGTGTGCCCTAACCTAAGCCTAGGGGTGCCATACCTAAGCTTAGGGGTGCCCTAGCCTAAGCCTAGGGGTGCCCTAGACTAAGCCAAGGGATGTCTTAGCCTTAGGTTAGGGGAGCCCTAGCCTTAGCCTAAGCCTAGGGGTGCTCTAGCATAAGCCTACGGGTGCACTAGCCTAAGCCTAGGGGTGCCCTAGACTAAGCCTAGGGGTGCCCTAGCCTAAGCCTAGGGATGTCCTAGCCTTAGGCCAGGGGAGCCCTAGCCTTAGCCTAAGCCTAGGGGTGCCCTATCCTAAGCGTAGGGCTGCCCTAGCCTAAGCCTAGGGGTGCCCTAGCCTAAGCCTAGGGCTGCCCTATCCTAAGCCTAGGAGTGCCCTAGCCTAAGCCTGGAGGTGCCCTAGCCTTAGGCTAGGAGAGCCCTAGCCTTAGCCTAAGCCTATGGGTGCCCTAGCAAAAGCCTAGGGGTGCCCTAGACTAAGCCTAGAGGTGCCCTAGCCTTAGGCTAGGGGAGCCCTAATCTTAGCGTAAGCCTAGGGGTGCCCTAGCCTAAGCCTAGGTGTGCCCTAGCTTTAGGCTAGGGGTGACCTAGCCTTAGCCTAAGCCTAGGGGTGCCCTAACCTCAGCTTATGGGTGCCTTAGCCTCAGCCTTGGGGTGCCCTAGCCTAAGCCTAGGGGTGCCCTACCCTAAGCCTAGGGGTGCCCTAGCCTAAGCCTAGTGGTGCCTTAGCGTAAGCCTAGGGGGGCCCTAGCCTTAGCCTAAGCCTAGGGGTGCTCTAGCCTAAGCCTAGGGGTGCCCTAGCCTAAGCCTAGGGGTGCCCTAGCCTTAGGCTAGGGGAGCCCTAGCCTAACCTAAGCCTAAGGGTGCCCTAGCCTAAATCTAGGGGTGCCCTAGCCTAAGCCTACGGGTGGCCTAGCCTAAGCCTACGAGTGCACTAGCCTTAGGCTATGGGATCCCTAGCCTTAACCTAAGCCTAGGGGTGCCCTAGCTTAAGCCTAGGGGTGCTCTAGCCTAAGCCTAGGGCTGCCCTAGCCAAAGCCTAGGGTTGACCTAGCCTAAGCTTAGAAGTTCCCTATCCTAAGCCTAGGGGTGCCCTAGCCAAAGCCTAGGGGTGCCCTAGCCTAAGCCTAGGGGTGACCTAGCCTTAGGCTAGGGGAGCCCTAGCCTTAGCCTAAGCTTAGGGGTGCCCTAGCCTGAGCCTATGGGTGCCCTAGCCTAAGTTTAGAAGTTCCCTATCCTAAGCCTAGGGGTGCCCTAGCCAAAGCCTAGGGGTGCCCTAGCCTAAGCCTAGGGGTTCCCTAGCTTAAGCCTAGGGGTGCCCTAGTCTAAGCCTAGGGGTGCCCTAGCTTAAGCCTAGGGGTGCCCTAGCCTGAGCCTAGGGGTGTCGTTGCCTTAGCCTAGGCCTAGGGGTGCCCTAGCCTAATCCTAGGGGTGCCCTAGCCTAAGCCTAGGGGTGCCGTAGCCTAAGCCTAGGGGTGCCCTAGCCTAAGCCTAGGGGTGCCCTAGCCTATGTCTAGGGGTGCCCTAGCCTTAGCCTAAGCCTAGGCGTGCCATATCCTGAGCCTAGGGGTGCCCTTGCCTGAGTCTAGGGGTGCCCCAGCCTGAAGCCAGGGGAGCCGTTGCCTTAGCCTAAGCCTAGGGGTGCCCTAATCTAAGCCTAGGTGTGCCCTAGCCTAAGCCTAGGGGTGCTCTAGCCTAAGCCTTGGGGTACCCTAGCCTTAGGCTAGGGGAGCCCTAGCCTTAGCCTAAGCCTAGGGGCGCCCTAGCCTAAACCTAGGGGTGCCCTAGCCTAAGCATAGGGGTGCCCTAGCCTAAGCCTAGGGGTGCCCTAGCTTGAGCCTAGGGTGCCCTAGCCTTAGGCTAGGGGATCCCTTGCCTAAGCCTAGGGGTTCCCTACACTAAGCCTAGGGGTGCCTTTGCCTAAGCCTAGTTGTGCCCTAGCCTAATCCTAGGGGTGCCCTAGCCATAGGCTAAGGGAGCCCTTGCCTTAGCCTAAGCCTAGGGGTGCCCTAGCCTAAGCCTAGGTGTGCCCTAGCCTAATCCTAGGGGTGCCCTAGCCATAGGCTAAGGGAGCCCTTGCCTTAGCCTAAGCCTAGGGGTGCCCTAGCCTAAGCTTGGTGTGCCCTAGCCTAAGCCTAGGGGTGCCCTAGCCTTAGGCTAGGGGAGCCCTAGCCTTAGCCTAAGCCTAGGGGCGCCCTAGCCTAAACCTAGGGGTGCCCTAGCCTAAGCATAGGGGTGTCCTAGCCTAAGCCTTGGGGTGCCCTAGCTTGAGCCTAGGGTGCCCTAGCCTTAGGCTAGGGGATCTCTTGCCTAAGCCTAGGGGTTCCCTACCCTAAGCCTAGGGGTGCCTTTGCCTAAGCCTAGGTGTGCCCTAGCCTAATCCTAGGGGTGCCCTAGCCATAGGCTAAGGGCGCCCTTGCCTTAGCCTAAGCCTAGGGGTGCCCTAGCCTAAGCCTAGGTGTGCCGTAGCCTAAGCCTAGGGGTGCCCTAGCCTTAGGCTAGGGGAGCCCTAGCCTTAGCCTAAGCCTAGGGGTGCCCTAGCTTAAGCCTAGGGGTGCTCTAGCCTAAGCCTAGGGCTGCCCTAGACAAAGCCTAGGGGTACCTAGCCTAAGCTTAGAAGTTCCCTATCCTAAGCCTAGGGGTGCCCTAGCCAAAGCCTAGGGGTGCCCTAGCCTAAGCCTAGGGGTGCCCTAGCCTTAGGCTAGGGGAGCCCTAGCCTTAGCCTAAGCTTGGGGGTGCCCTAGCCTAAGCCTATGGGTGCCCTAGCCTGAGTTTAGAAGTTCCCTATCCTAAGCCTAGGGGTGCCCTAGCCAAAGCCTAGGGGTGCCCTAGCCTAAGCCTAGGGGTGCCCTAGCTTAAGCCTAGGGGTGCCCTAGTCTAAGCCTAGGGGTGCCCTAGCCTAACACACGGGTGCCCTAGCCTAAGCCTAGGGGTGCCCTAGTCTAAGCCTAGGGGTGCCCTAGCCTGAGTCTAGGGGTGCCCTAGCCTGAGGCTAGGGGAGTCGTTGCCTTAGCCTAAGCCTAGGGGTGCCCTAGCATAAGCCTAGGGGTGCCCTATCCTAAGCCTAGGGGTGCCGTAGCCTAAGCCTAGGGGTGCCCTAGGCTAAGCCTAGGGGTGCCCTAGCCTAAGTCTAGGGGTGCCCTAGCCTTAGCCTAAGCCTAGGCGTGCCATATCCTGAGCCTAGGGGTGCCCTAGCCTGAGTCTAGGGGTGCCCCAGCCTGAAGCTAGGGGAGCCGTTCCCTTAGCCTAAGCCTAGGGGTACCCTAGTCTAAGCCTAGGTGTGCCCTAGCCTAAGCCTAGGGGTGCTCTAGCCTAAGCCTTGGGGTACCCTAGCCTAAGCATAGGGGTGCCCTAGCCTAAGCCTAGGGGTGCCCTAGCTTGAGCCTAGGGTGCCCTAACCTTAGGCTAGGGGATCCCTTGCCTAAGCCTAGGGGTTCCCTACCCTAAGCCTAGGGGTGCCTTTGCCTAAGCCTAGGTGTGCCCTAGCCTAATCCTAGGGGTGCCCTAGCCATAGGCTAAGGGAGCCCTTGCCTTAGCCTAAGCCTAGGGGTGCCCTAGCCTAAGCCTAGGTGTGCTTTAGCCTAAGCCTAGGGGCGCCCTAGACTTAGGCTAGGGGAGCCTTGCCTTAGCCTAAGCCTAGGGGTGCCCTAGCCTAAGCCTACGGATGCCCTAGCCTAACCCTAGGGGTGCTCTAGCCTTAGGCTAGGGGAGCTTAGCCTTAGCCTAAGCCTAGGGGTGCCCTAGCTTAAGCCTAGGGGTGCCCTAGCCTAAGCCTAGGGGTGCCCTAGCCTGATCCTAGGGGTGCCCTAGCCTGAGCCTACGGGTGCCATAGCCTCAGGCGAGGGGATCCCTAACGTTAGTCTAGCCTAGGATTGCTAGCCTAAGCATAGCGGTGCCATAGCCTGAGTCTAGGGGTGCACTAGCCTGAGGCAAGGGGAGCCGCAGCCTTAGCCTAAGCCTAGGGGAGCCCTAGCCTAAGCTTAGGGGTGCCCTAGCCTAAGCCTAGGGGTGCCCTAGCCTTAGGCTAAGGGAGCCCTAGCCTGGGACTAGGGGTGCCCTAGCCTGAGGATAGGGGAGCCCTAGACTTACCCTAAGCCTAGGATTGCCTTAGCCTAAGCTAACGGGTGCCCTAGCCTGACTAGGCGTTCCCTTGCCTGAGGCTAGGGGAGCCGTTGCCTTAGCCCAAGTGTAGGGGTGCCCTAGCCTAAGCCTAGGGGTGCCCTTGCCTAAGCCTAGGGGTGCCCTAGCCTTAGTCTAGGGGTTCCCTATCCTACGCCTAGGGGTGCCCTAGCCTAAGCCTAGGTTAGCCCAGCCTTAGCCTAAGCCTAGGGGTGCCCTAGCCTAAGCCTTGGGGTGGCCTAACCTAAGCCTAGGGGTGCCCTAGCCTAACCCTAGGGGTGCCCTAGCCTAAGCCTAGGGGTGCCCTAGCCTTACGCTAGGGGAGCCCTAGCCTTAGCCTAAGCCTAGGGGTGCCCTGGCTTAAGTTTAGGGGTGCCCTAGCCTAAGCCTAGGGGTGCCCTAGCCTAAGCCTAGGGGTGCCCTAGCCTTACGCTAGGGGAGCCCTAGCCTTTGCCTAAGCCTAGGGTGCCCTAGGCTAATCCTAGGGGTGCCCTAGCCTAAGACTAGGGGTGCCCTAGCCTTAGGCTAGGGGATCGCTAGCCTTAGCCTAAGCCTAGGGGTGCCCTAGCTTAAGCCTAGGGGAGCTCTAGCCTAAGCCTAGGGGTCGCCAAGCCTTAGGCTAGGGGAACCCTAGCCTTAGCCTAAGCCTAGGGGTGCCCTAGTCTCAGCTTAGCGGTGCCCTAGCCTCAGCCTTGGGGTGCCCTAGCCTAAGCCTAGGGGTGCCCTAGCCTAAGCCTAGTGGTGCCCTAGCCCAAGCCTAGTGGTGCCTTAGCCTAAGCCTAGGGGTGACCTAGCCTTAGCCTAAGCCTAGGGGTGCCCTAGCCTTAGCCTACGGGTGCCCTAGCCTAAGCCTAGGGGTGCCCTAGCCTTAGGCTAGGAGAGCCCTAGCCTTAGCCTAAGCCTAGGGGTGCCTTAGCCAAAGCCTAGGGTTGCCCTAGCCTAAGCCTAGAGGTGCCCTAGCCTAAGGCTATGGGAGCCCTATCCTTAGCGTAAGCCTAGGGGTGCCTTAGCCTAAGCCTAGGGTTGCACTAGCCTAAGCCTAAGGGTGACGTAGCCTAAGCCTAGGTGTGTCCTAGCCTAAGCCTAAGGGTGCCCTAACCTAAGCCTAGGGGTGCCCTAGCCTTAGACTAGGGGAGCCCAAGCCTTAGCCTAAGCCTAGGGGTGCCCTAGCCTAAGCCTAAGGGTGCCCTAGCCTTAGACTAGGGGAGCCCAAGCCTTAGCCTATGCCTTGGGCTAACCTAGCCGAAGCCTAGAGGTGCCCTAGCCTAAGCATAGGGCTGCCCTAGCCTAAGCCTAGGTGTGCCCTAGCCTAAGCCTAGGGGTGCCCTAGCCTTAGGCTAGGGGAGCCCTAGCCTTAGACTAAGCCTACGGGTGCCCTAGCTTAAGCCTAGGGTGCCCTAGTCTAAGCCTAGGGGTGCCCTAGCCTAAGCCACGGGTGACCTAGTCTAAGCCTAGGGGTGCCCTAGACTAAGCCTAGGGGTGCCTTTGCCAAAGCCTAGGGGTGCCCTAGCCTCAGCCTAGGGGTGCTGTAGCCCTAGGCTAGGGGAGCCCTTGCCTTAGACTAAGCCTAGGGGTGCCCTAGCCTAAACCTAGGAGTGCCCTAGCCTATGCCTAGTGGTGCCCTAGCCTTAGGCTACGGGTGCCCTAGCCTTAGGCTAGGGGAGCCCTAGCCTTAGCCTAAGCCTAGGGGTGCCAAAGCCTAAGCCTTGGGGTGCCCTAGCCTAAGCCTAGGGGTGCTCTAGCCTTAGGCTATGGGAGACTAGCCTTAGCCTAAGCCTAGGGGTGCCCCAGCCTAAGCCTAGGGGTGCCCTAGCCTGATGATAGGGTGCCCTAGCCTTAGCCTAAGCCTAGGGGTGTCCTAGCCTAAGCCTAGGGGTGCCCTAGCTTGAGCCTAGGGTGCCCTGGCCTTAGGCTAGAGGATCCCTAGCCTTAGCTTAAGCCTAGGGGTGCCCTAGCCTAAGCCTAGGGGTGCCCTAACCCAAGCCTAGGGGTGCCCTTGCCTAAGCCTAGGGGTTCCCTACCCTAAGCCTAGGGGTGCCTTTGCCTAAGCCTAGGTGTGCCCTAGCCTAATCCTAGGGGTGCCCTAGCCATAGGCTAAGGGAGCCCTTGCCTTAGCCTAAGCCTATGGGTGCCCTAGCCTAAGCCTACGTGTGCCCTAGCCTAAGCCTAGGGGTGCCCTAGCCTTAGGCTAGGGGAGCCCTAGCCTTAGCCTAAGCCTAGGGGTGCCCTAGCCTAAGCCTACGGGTGCCCTAGCCTAAGCCTAGGGGTTCTCTAGCCTTAGGCTAGGGGAGCCTAGCCTTAGCCTAAGCCTACGGGTGCCCTAGCCTAAGCCTAGGGGTGCCCTAGCCTAAGCCTAAGGGTGCCCTAGCCTGAGCCTAGGGTGCCCTAGCCTGAGCCTACGGGTGCCATAGCCTCACGCTAGGGGAGCCCTAACGTTAGTCTAGCCTAGGATTGCTAGCCTAAGCATAGAGGTGCCATAGCCTGAGTCTAGGGGTGCACTAGTCTGAGGCAAGGGGAGCCGCAGCCTTAGCCTAAGCCTAGGGGAGCCCTAGCCTAAGCTTAGTGGTGCCCTAGCCTAAGCCTAGGGGTGCCCTAGCCTTAGGCTAAGGGAGCCCTAGCCTGAGCCTAGGGGTGCCCTAGCCTGAGGATAGGGGAGCCCTAGACTTACCCTAAGCCTAGGATTGCCGTAGCCTAAGCTAACGGGTGCCCTAGCCTGACAAGGGGTTCCCTTGCCTGAGGCAAGGGGAGCCGTTGCCTTAGCCCAAGTGTAGGGGTGCCCAAGCCTAAGCCTTGAGGTGCCCTTGCCTAAGCCTAGGGGTGCCCTAGCCTTAGTCTAGGGGTTCCCTAGCCTAAGCCTAGTGGTGCCCTAGCCTAAGCCTAGGTTAGCCCAGCCTTAGCCTAAGCCTAGGGGTGCCCTAGCCTAAGCCTTGGGGTGGCCTAACCTAAGCCTAGGGGTGCCCTAGCCTAAGCCTAGGGGTGCTCTAACCTTAGGCTAGGGGAGCCCTTGCCTTAGCCTAAGCCTAGGGGTGTCCTAGCCTAAGCCTAGGGGTGCCCTAGCCTAAACTCAGGGGTGCCAGAGCCTGCGTCGAGGGGTGCACTAGCCTGAGGCTATGGGAGACGTAGCCTTAGCCTAAGCCTAGGGGAGCCCTAGCTTAAGCCTAGGGGTGCCCTAGCCTAAGCCTAGGGGTGCCCTAACCTAAGCCTAGCGGTGTCCTAGCCTTAGGCTAGGGGAGCCCTAGCCTTTTCCTACGCCTAGGGGTTCCCTAGCCTAAGCCTTGGGGTGCCCTAGCCTGAGCCTAGGGGTGCCGTTGCCTTAGGCTAGGGGAGCCGTTGCCTTAGCCTAAGTCTAGGGGTGCCCTAGCCTAAGCCTAGGAGTGCCCTAGCCTAAGCCTAGGGGTGCCCTAGCCTACGCCTAGGGGTGCCCTAGCCCAAGCTTATGGGTGCCCTAGCCTTAGTCTAGGGGAGCCCTAGAGTTAGCCTAAGCCTAGGGCTGACCTAGCCTAAGCCTAGGGGTGCCCTAGCCTAAGTCTAGGGGTTCCCTAGCCTTAGGCTAGGAGAGCCCTAGCCTTAGCCTAAGCCTAGGGGTGCCCTAGCCTAAGCCTTGGGGTGCCCTAGCTTAAGCATAAGGGTCCCCTAGCCTAAGCCTAGGTGTGCCCTAGCCTAAACCTAAGCCTAGGGGTGCCCTAGCCTAAGCCTAGGAGTGCCGTAGCCTTAGGCTAGGGGATCCCTAGCCTTAGCCTAAGCCTAGGGGTGCCCTAGCTTAAGCCTAGGGGTGCCCTAGCTAAGATTAGGGGTGCCCTAGCCTAAACCTAGGGTTGCCCTAGCCTTAGGCTAGGGGAGCCCTAGCCTTAGCCTAAGCCTAGGGGTGCCCTAGCCTAAGCCTAGGGGTGCCCTAGCCTAAGCCTAGGGGTGACCTAGCCTTAGCTTAGAAGTTCCCTATCCTAAGCCTAGGGGTGCCCTAGCCAAAGCCTAGGGGTGCACTAGCCTAAGCCTAGCGGTGCCCTAGCCTTTGGTTAGGGGAGCACTAGCCTTAGCCTAAGCCTAGGTGTGCCCTAGCATAAGCCTAGGGGTGCCCTAGCCTAAGCTTAGAAGTTCCCTAAACTAAGCCTAGGGGTGCCCTAGCCAAAGCCTAGGGGTGCCTTTGCCTAAGCCTAGGGGTGTCAAAGCCTAAGCCTAGCGGTGCCCTAGCCATAGGCTAGGGGAGCCCTTGCCTTAGCCTAAGCCTAGGGGTGCCATTGCCTAAACCGAGGGGTGCACTAGCCTAAGCCTAGGGGTGCCCTAGCCTTAGGCTAGGGGAGCCCTAGCCTTAGGCTAAGCCTACGGGTGCCCTAGCTTAAGCCTAGGGGTACCCTAGCTTTAGGCTAGGGGTGCCCTAGCCTAAGCTACGGGTGACCTAGCCTATGCCTAGGGGTGCCCTAGCCTAAGCCTAGGGATGCTTTTGCCTAAGCCTAGGAGTGCCCTAGCCTTAGGCTAGGGGAGCCCTAGCCTTAGCCTAAGCCTAGGGGTGCCCTAGCCTAAGCCTAGGGGTGCCCTAGCCTAAGCCTAGGGGTGCTCTAGCCTTAGTCTAGGGGAGCCTAGACTTAGCCTAAGCCTAGGGGTGCCCTAGCCTAAGCCTAGGGGTGTCCTAGCCTAAGCCTAGGGGTGCTCTAGCCTTAGGCTAGGGGAGCCCTAGAATTAGCCTAAGCCTAGGGGTGCCCTAGCTTAAGCCTAGGGGTGCCCTAGCCTAAGATTAGGGATGCCCTAGCCTAAGCCTAGGGTTGCCCTAGCCTTAGGCTAGGGGAGCCCTAGCCTTAGCCTAAGCCTAGGGGTGCCCTAGCCTAAGCCTAGGGGTGCCCTAGCCTAAGCCTAGGGGTGCTCTAGCCTTAGTCTAGGGGAGCCTAGACTTAGCCTAAGCCTAGGGGTGCCCTAGCCTAAGCCTAGGGGTGTCCTAGCCTAAGCCTAGGGGTGCTCTAGCCTTAGGCTAGGGGAGCCCTAGACTTAGCCTAAGCCTAGGGGTGCCCTAGCCTAAGCCTAGGAGTGCCGTAGCCTTAGGCTAGGGGATCCCTAGCCTTAGCCTAAGCCTAGGGGTGCCCTAGCTTAAGTCTAGGGGTGCCCTAGCCTAAGATTAGGGATGCCCTAGCCTAAGCCTAGGGTTGCCCTAGCCTTAGGCTAGGGGAGCCCTAGCCTTAGCCTAAGCCTAGGGGTGCCCTAGCCTAAGCCTAGGGGTGCCCTAGCCTAAGCCTAGGGGTGACCTAGCCTTAGCTTAGAAGTTCCCTATCCTAAGCCTAGGGGTGCCCTAGCCAAAGCCTAGGGGTGCCCTAGCCTAAGCCTAGCGGTGCCCTCGCCTTAGGCTAGGGGAGACATAGCCTTAGCCTAAGCCTAGGGGTGCCCTAGCCTAAGCCTAGGGGTGCCCTAGCCTAAGCCTAAGGGTGCCTTTACCTAAGCCTAGGGGTGCCAAAGCCTAAGCCTAGGGGTGCCCTAGCCATAGGCTAGGGGAGCCCTTGCCTTAGCCTAAGCCTAGGGGTGCCATTGCCTAAACCTAGGGGTGCACAAGCCTAAGCCTAGGGGTGCCCTAGCCTTAGGCTAGGGGAGCCCTAGCCTTAGGCTAAGCCTACGGGTGCCCTAGCTTAAGCCCAGGGGTACCCTAGCCTTAGGCTATGGGTGCCCTAGCCTAAGCTACGGGTGACCTAGCCTATGCCTAGGGATGCCCTAGCCTAAGCCTAGGGATGCTTTGGCCTAAGCCTAGGGGTGCCCTAGCCTTAGGCTAGGGGAGCACTAGCCTTAGCCTAAGCCTAGGGGTGCCCTATCCTAAGCCTAGGGATGCCCTAGCCTAAGCCTAGGGGTGCTCTAGCCTTAGGCTAGGGGAGCCTAGCCTTAGCCTAAGCCTAGGGGTGCCCTAGCCTAAGCTTAGGGGTGTCCTAGCCTAAGCCTAGGGGTGCTCTAGCCTTAGGCTAGGGGAGCCCAAGCCTTAGCCTAAGCCTAGGGGTGCCCTAGCCTAAGCCTAGGGGAGCCCTAGCCTGAGCCTAGGGGTGCCCTAGCCTGAGGATAGGGGAGCCCTAGACTTTGCCTAAGCCTAGGATTGCCCTAGCCCAGGCTAACGGGTGCCGTAGCCTGAGTCTAGGGGTGCCCTTGCCTGAGGCTAGGAGTGCCCTAACCTAAGCCTAGGGGTGCCCTAGCCTAAGCCTAGGGGTGCCCTAGCCTTAGTCTAGGGGTTCCCTAGCCTAAGCCTTGGTTAGACCTAGCCTTAGCCTAAGCCTAGGTGTGCCCTAGCCTAAGACTAGGGGTGGCCTAGCCTAAGCTTAGGGGTGCCCTAGGCTAAGCCGGGGGGTGCTCAAGCTTAGGCTAGGGGAGCCCTAGCCTTACCCTAAGCTTAGGGGTGCCCTAACCTAAGCCTAGGGGTGCCCTAACCTAAGCTTAGGGATGCCATAGCCTGAGTCTAGGGGTTCACTAGCCTAAGGCTAGGGGAGCCGTAGCCTTAGCCTAAGCCTACGGGATCCCTAGCTTAAGCCTAGGGGTGCCATAGCCTAAGCTTAGGGGTGCCCTAGCCTAAGCCGAGAGGTGCCCTAGCCTTAGGCTAGGGGAGCCCTAACCTTTTCCTAAGTCTAGGGGTGCCCTAGCATAAGCCTCGGGGTGCACTTGCCTGAGCTTAGGGGTGCCGTAGCCTTTGGCTAGGGGATCCCTAGCCTTAGCCTAAGCCTAGGGGTGCCCTAGGCTAATCCTAGGGGTGCCCTAGCCTAAACCTAGGGGTGCCCTAGCCTTAGCCTAGGGGAGCCCTAGCCTTAGCCTAAGCCTAGGGTGCCCTAGCCTAAGCCTAGAGGTGCCCTAGCCTTAGGCTAGGGGAACCCTAGCCTTAGCATAAGCCTAGGGGTGCCCTAGCCTCAGCTTAGGGGGGCCCAAGCCTAAGCCTAATGGTGCCTTAGCCTAAGCCTTGGGGTGCCCTTGCCTAAGCCTAGGGTTGCCCTAGCCTAAGCCTAGTGGTGCCCTAGCCTAAGCCTAATGGTGCCTTAGCCTAAGCCTAGGGGTGACCTAGCCTTAGCCTAAGTCTAGGGGTGCCCTAGCCTAAGCCTACGGGTGCCCTAGCCAAAGCCTAGGGGTGCCCTAGCCTAAGCCTAGAGGTGCCCTAGCCTTAGGCTAGGGGAGCCCTAACCTTAGCGTAAGCCTAGGGGTGCTTTAGCCTAAGCCTAGGGTTGCCCTAGCTTAAGCCTAGGGGTGCCCTAGCCTAAGCCTAAGGGTGCCCTAACCTAAGGCTATTGGTGCCCTAGCCTTAGACTAGGGGAGCCCAAGCCTTAGCCTAAGCCTATGGGTGCCCTAGCCTAAGCCTAAGGGTGCCCTAGCCTTAGACTAGGGGATCCCAAGCCTTAGCCTAAGCCTAGGGCTAACCTAGCCTAAGCCTAGGGTGCCCTAGCCTAAGCCTAGGGCTGCCCTAGCCTAAGCCTAGGAGTGCCCTGGCCTAAGCCTAGGGGTGCCCTAGCCATAGGCTAGGGGAGCCCTAGCCTTAGCCTAAACCTAGGGGTGCCCTAGCCAAAGCCTAGGGGTGCCTTATCCTAAGCCTAGGGGTGCCCTAGCCTTAGGCTAAGGGAGCCCTAGGCTTAGCCTAAGCCTAGGGGTGCCCTAGCCTAAGCTTAGGGGTGCCCTAGCCTAAGCGTAGGGCTGCCCTATCCTAAGCCTAGGGGTGCCCTAGCTTAAGCCTAGGGCTGCCCTAGCCTAAGCCTAGGAGTGCCCTAGCCTAAGCCTAGAGGTGCCCTAGCCTTAGGCTTGGAGAGCCCTAGCCTTAGACTAAGCCTAGGGGTGCCCTAGCCAAAGCCTAGGGGTGCCCTAGACTAAGCCTAGAGATGCCCTAGCCTTAGTCTAGGAGAGCCCTAGCCTTAGCCTAAGCCTAGGGGTGCCCTTGCCAAAGCCTAGGGGTGCCCGAGCCTAATCCTAGGGGTGCTCTAGCCTTAGTCTAGGGGAGCCTAGACTTAGCCTAAGCCTAGGGGTGCCCTAGCCTAAGCCTAGGGGTGTCCTAGCCTAAGCCTAGGGGTGCTCTAGCCTTAGGCTAGGGGAGCCCTAGACTTAGCCTAAGCCTAGGGGTGCCCTAGCCTAAGCCTAGGAGTGCCGTAGCCTTAGGCTAGGGGATCCCTAGCCTTAGCCTAAGCCTAGGGGTGCCCTAGCTTAAGCCTAGGGGTGCCCTAGCCTAAGATTAGGGATGCCCTAGCCTAAGCCTAGGGTTGCCCTAGCCTTAGGCTAGGGAGCCCTAGCCTTAGCCTAAGCCTAGGGGTGCCCTAGCCTAAGCCTAGGGGTGCCCTAGCCTAAGCCTAGGGGTGACCTAGCCTTAGCTTAGAAGTTCCCTATCCTAAGCCTAGGGGTGCCCTAGCCAAAGCCTAGGGGTGCCCTAGCCTAAGCCTAGCGGTGCCCTCGCCTTAGGCTAGGGGAGCCCTAGCCTTAGCCTAAGCCTAGGGGTGCCCTAGCCTAAGCCTAGGGGTGCCCTAGCCTAAGCTTAGAAGTTCCCTATCCTAAGCCTAGGGGTGCCCTAGCCAAAGCTTAGGGGTGCCCTAGCCTAAGCCTAGGGGTGCCTTTGCCTAAGCCTAGGGGTGCCAAAGCCTAAGCCTAGGGGTGCCCTAGCCATAGGCTAGGGGAGCCCTTGCCTTAGCCTAAGCCTAGGGGTGCCATTGCCTAAACCTAGGGGTGCACAAGCTTAAGCCTAGGGGTGCCCTAGCCTTAGGCTAGGGGAGCCCTAGCCTTAGGCTAAGCCTACGGGTGCCCTAGCTTAAGCCCAGGGGTACCCTAGCCTTAGGCTAGGGGTGCCCTAGCCTAAGCTACGGGTTACCTAGCCTATGCCTAGGGATGCCCTAGCCTAAGCCTAGGGATGCTTTTGCCTAAGCCTAGGGGTGCCCTATCCTTAGGCTAGGGGAGCCCTAGCCTTAGCCTAAGCCTAGGGGTGCCCTAGCCTAAGCCTAGGGGTGCCTTAGCCTAAGCCTAGGGGAGCTCTAGCCTTAGGCTAGGGGAGCCTAGCCTTAGCCTAAGCCTAGGGGTGCCCTAGCCTAAGCTTAGGGGTGTCCTAGCCTAAGCCTAGGGGTGCTCTAGCCTTAGGCTAGGGAAGCCCTAGCCTTAGCCCAAGCCTAGGGGTGCCCTAGCCTAAGCCTAGGGGAGCCCTAGCCTGAGCCTAGGGGTGCCCAAGCCTGAGGATAGGGGAGCCCTAGACTTTGCCTAAGCCTAGGATTGCCCTAGTCCAGGCTAACGGGTGCCGTAGCCTGAGTCTAGGGATGCCTTTGCCTGAGGCTAGGGGAGCCGTTGCCTTAGACTAAGTGTACAGGTGCCCTAGCCTAAGCCTAGGGATGCTTTTGCCTAAGCCTAGGGGTGCCCTAGCCTTAGGCTAGGGGAGCCCTAGCCTTAGCCTAAGCGTAGGGGTGCCCTAGCCTAAGCGTATGGGTACCCTAGCCTAAGCCTAGGGGTGCTCTAGCCTTAGGCTAGGGGAGCCTAGCCTTAGCCTAAGCCTAGGGGAGCCCTAGCCTGAGCCTAGGGGTGTCCTAGCCTGAGGATAGGGGAGCCCTAGACTTTGCCTAAGCCTAGGATTTCCCTAGCCCAGGCTAATGGGTGCCGTAGCCTGAGTCTAGGGGTGCCCTTGCCTGAGGCTAGGAGTGCCCTAGCCTAAGCCTAGGGGTGCCCTAGCCTAAGCCTAGGGGTGCTCTAGCCTTAGTCTAGGGGTTCCCTAGCCTAAGCCTTGGTTAGACCTAGCCTTAGCCTAAGCCTAGGTGTGCCCTAGCCTAAGACTAGGGGTGGCCTAGCCTAAGCTTAGGGGTGCCCTAGGCTAAGCCGGGGGGTGCTCAAGCCTTAGGCTAGGGGAGCCCTAGCCTTACCCTAAGCTTAGGGGTGCCCTAACCTAAGCCTAGGGGTGCCCTAACCTAAGCTTAGGGATGCCATAGCCTGAGTCTAGGGGTGCACTAGCCTGAGGCTAGGGGAGCCGTAGCCTTAGCCTAAGCCTACGGGATCCCTAGCTTAAGCCTAGGGGTGCCCTAGCCTAAGCTTAGGGGTGCCCTAGCCTAAGCCGAGAGGTGCCCTAGCCTTAGGCTAGGGGAGCCCTAGCCTTTTCCTAAGTCTAGGGGTGCCCTAGCATAAGCCTCGGGGTGCACTTGCCTGAGCTTAGGGGTGCCGTAGCCTTCGGCTAGGGGATCCCTAGCCTAAGCCTAAGCCTAGGGGTGCCCTAGGCTAATCCTAGGTGTGCCCTAGCCTAAGCCTAGGGGTGCCCTAGCCTTAGCCTAGGAGAGCCCTAGCCTTAGCCTAAGCCTAGGGTGCCCTAGCCTAAGCCTAGAGGAGCCCTAGCCTTAGGCTAGGGGAACCCAAGCCTTAGCATAAGCCTAGGGGTGCCCTAGCCTCAGCTTAGGGGGGCCCTAGCCAAAGCCTAATGGTGCCTTAGCCTAAGACTTGGGGTGCCCTAGCCTAAGCCTAGGGTTGCCCTAGCCTAAGCCTAGTGGTGCCCTAGCCTAAGCCTAATGGTGCCTTAGCCTAAGCCTAGGGGTGACCTAGCCTTAGCCTAAGTCTAGGGGTGCCCTAGCCTATGCCTACGGGTGCCCTAGCCAAAGCCTAGGGGTGCCCTAGCCTAAGCCTAGAGGTGCCCTAGCCTTAGGCTAGGGGAGCCCTAACCTTAGCGTAAGCCTAGGGGTGCTTTAGCCTAAGCCTAGGGTTGCCCTAGCCTAAGCCTAGGGGTGCCCTAGCCTAAGCCTAGGGGTGCCCTAGCCTAAGCCTAAGGGTGCCCTAACCTAAGCCTAGGGGTGCCCTAGCCTTAGACTAGGGGAGCCCAATCCTTAGCCTAAGCCTATGGGTGCCCTAGCCTAAGCCTAAGGGTGCCCTAGCCTTAGACTAGGGGATCCCAAGCCTTAGCCTAAGCCTAGGGCTAACCTAGCCTAAGCCTAGGGGGCCCTAGCCTAAGCCTAGGGCTGCCCTAGCCTAAGCCTAGGAGTGCCCTGGCCTAAGCCTAGGGGTGCCCTAGCCATAGGCTAGGGGAGCCCTAGCCTTAGCCTAAACCTAGGGGTGCCCTAGCCAAAGCCTAGGGGTGCCTTATCCTAAGCCTAGGGGTGCCCTAGCCTTAGGCTAAGGGAGCCCTAGGCTTAGCCTAAGCCTAGGGGTGCCCTAGCCTAAGCTTAGGGGTGCCCTAGCCTAAGCGTAGGGCTGCCCTATCCTAAGCCTAGGGGTGCCCTAGCTTAAGCCTAGGGCTGCCCTAGCCTAAGTCTAGGAGTGCCCTAGCCTAAGCCTAGAGGTGCCCTAGCCTTAGGCTTTGAGAGCCCTAGCCTTAGACTAAGCCTAGGGGTGCCCTAGCCAAAGCCTAGGGGTGCCCTAGACTAAGCCTAGAGATGCCCTAGCCTTAGGCTAGGAGAGCCCTAGCGTTAGCCTAAGCCTAGGGGTGCCCTAGCCAAAGCCTAGGGGTGCCCGAGCCTAAGCCTAGAGGTGCCCTAGCCTTAGGCTAGGGGAGCCCTAACCTTAGCGTAAGCCTAGGGTTGCCTTAGCCTAAGCCTTGGGGTGCCCTAGCCTAAGCCTAGGGGTGCCCTAGCCTTAGGCTAGGGGAGCCCTAGCCTTAGCCTAAGCCTAGATGTGCCCTTGCCTAAATCTAGGGGTGCCCTAGCCCAAGCCTGCGGGTGCCTAGCCTAAGCCTAGGAGTGCCATAGCCTTAGGCTAGGGGTTCCCTAGCCTTAGCCTATGCCTAGGGGTTCCCTAGCTTAAGCCTAGGGGTGCTCTAGCCTAAGCCTAGGGCTGCCCTAGCCAAAGCCTAGGGGTGACCTAGCCTAAGCTTAGAAGTTCCCTATCCTAAGCCTAGGGGTGCCCTAGCCAAAGCCTAGGGGTGCCCTAGCCTTAGCCTAAGCCTACGGGTGCCCTAGCTTAAGCCTAGGGGTGCCCTAGCCTAAGCCTAAGGGTGCCCTAACCTAAGCCTAGGGGTGCCCTAGCCTTAGACTAGGGGAGCCCAAGCCTTAGCCTAAGCCTATGGGTGCCCTAGCCTAAGCTTAAGGGTGCCCTAGCCTTAGACTAGGGGATCCCAAGCCTTAGCCTAAGCCTAGGGCTAACCTAGCCTAAGCCTAGGGGGCCCTAGCCTAAGCCTAGGGCTGCCCTAGCCTAAGCCTAGGAGTGCCCTGGCCTAAGCCTAGGGGTGCCCTAGCCATAGGCTAGGGGAGCCCTAGCCTTAGCCTAAACCTAGGGGTGCCCTAGCCTTAGGCTAAGGGAGCCCTAGGCTTAGCCTAAGCCTAGGGGTGCCCTAGCCTAAGCTTAGGGGTGCCCTAGCCTAAGCGTAGGGCTGCCCTATCCTAAGCCTAGGGGTGCCCTAGCTTAAGCCTAGGGCTGCCCTAGCCTAAGTCTAGGAGTGCCCTAGCCTAAGCCTAGAGGTGCCCTAGCCTTAGGCTTGGAGAGCCCTAGCCTTAGACTAAGCCTAGGGGTGCCCTAGCCAAAGCCTAGGGGTGCCCTAGACTAAGCCTAGAGATGCCCTAGCCTTAGGCTAGGAGAGCCCTAGCGTTAGCCTAAGCCTAGGGGTGCCCTAGCCAAAGCCTAGGGGTGCCCGAGCCTAAGCCTAGAAGTGCCCTAGCCTTAGGCTAGGGGAGCCCTAACCTTAGCGTAAGCCTAGGGTTGCCTTAGCCTAAGCATTGGGGTGCCCTAGCCTAAGCCTAGGGGTGCCCTAGCCTTAGGCTAGGGGAGCCCTAGCCTTAGCCTAAGCCTAGATGTGCCCTTGCCTAAATCTAGGGGTGCCCTAGCCCAAGCCTGCGGGTGCCTAGCCTAAGCCTAGGAGTGCCATAGCCTTAGGCTAGGGGTTCCCTAGCCTTAGCCTATGCCTAGGGGTGCCCTAGCTTAAGCCTAGGGGTGCTCTAGCCTAAGCCTAGGGCTGCCCTAGCCAAAGCCTAGGGGTGACCTAGCCTAAGCTTAGAAGTTCCCTATCCTAAGCCTAGGGGTGCCCTAGCCAAAGCCTAGGGGTGCCCTAGCCTTAGTCTAAGCCTACGGGTGCCCTAGCTTAAGCCTAGGGGTGCCCTAGTCTAAGCCTAGGGGTGCCCTAGCCTAAGCCACGGGTGCCCTAGCCAAAGCCACGGGTGCCCTAGCCAAAGCCTAGGGGTGCCCTAGCCTAAGCCTAGGGGTGCCTTTGCCTAAGCCTATGGGTTCCCTAGCCTAAACCTAGGGGTGCCCTAGCCATAGGCTAGGTGAGCCCTTGCCTTAGCCTAAGCCTAGGGGTGCCCTAGCCTAAACCTAGGGGTGCCCTAGCCTAAGCCTAGGGGTGCCCTAGCCTTAGGCTAGGGGAGCCCTAGCCTTAGGCTAGGGAAGCCCTAGCCTTAGCCTAAGCCTAGGGGTGCCCTAGCCTAAGACTAGGGGTGTCCTAGACTAAGCCTAGGGGTGCTCTAGCCTTAGGCTAGGGGAGCCTAGCCTTAGCCTAAGCCTAGGGGTGCCCTAGCCTAAGCCTAGGGGTGCCCTAGCCTGAGGCTAGGGGAGCCCTAGCCTTAGGCTAAGCCTAGGGGTGCCCTAGCCTAAGCCTAGGGGAGCCCTAGCCTGAGCCTAGGGGTGCCCTAGCCTGAGGTTAGGGGAGCCATAGACTTAGCCTAAGCCTAGGATTGCCCTAGCCTAAGCTAACAGGTGCCCTAGCCTGAGTCTAGGGGTGCCCTTGCCTGAGGCTATGGGAGCCGTTGCCTTAGCCTAAGTGTAGGGGTGCCCTAGGCTAAGCCTAGGGGTGCCCTAGCTTGAGCCTAGGGTGCCCTAGCCTTAGGCTAGGCGATCCCTAGCCTTAGCTTAAGCCTAGGGGTGCCCTAGCCTAAGCCTAGGGGTGCCCTAGCCATAGGCTAGGGGAGCCCTTGCCTTAGCCTAAGCCTAGGGGTGCCCTAGCCAAAACCTAGGGGTGCCCTAGCCTAAGCCTAGGGGTGCCCTAGCCTTAGGCTAGGGGAGCCCTAGCCTTACCCTAAGCCTACGGGTGCCCTAGCTTAAGCCTAGGGGTGCCCTAGCCTTAGGCTAGGGGTGCCCTAGCCTAAGCTACGGGTGCCCTAGCCTAAGCCTTGGGGTGCCCTAGCCTAAGCCTAGGGATGCTTTTGCCTAAGCCTAGGGGTGCCCTAGCCTTAGGCTCGGGGAGCCTAACCTTAGCCTAAGCCTAGTGGTGCCCCAGCCTAAGCCTAGGGGTGCCCTAACCTGAGGCTAGGGGAGCCCTAGCCTTAGCCTAAGCCTAGCGGTGCCCTAGCCCAAGCCTAGGGGAGCCCTAGCCTTTGCCAAGGGGTGCCCTAGCCTGAGGTAGGGGAGCCCTAGGCTTTGCCTAAGCCTAGGATTGCCCTAGCCCAAGCTAACGGGTGCCCTAGCCTGATTCGAGGGGTGCCCTTGCCTGAGGCTTGGGGAGCCGTTGCCTTAGCCTAAGTGTATGGGTGGCCTAGCCTAAGCCTAGGAGTGCCCTAGCCTAAGCCTAGGGGTGCCCTAGCCTAAGCCTAGGGGTGCCCTAGCCTTAGTCTAGGGGTTCCCTAGCCTAAGCCTAGGTTAGCCCTAGCCTTAGCCTAAGCCTAGGTGTGCCCTAGCCTAAGCCTAGGGGTGGCCTAGCGTAAGCCTAGGGGTGGCCTAACCTAAGCCTACGGGGGCCCTAGCTTAAGCGTAGGGGTGCACTAGCCTAAGCCTAGGGGTGCCCTAGCCTAAGCCTAGAGGTGCCCTAGCCTTAGACTAGGGGAGCCCTAGCCTTTTCCTAAGCCTAGGGGTGCCCTAGCCTAAGCCTCGGGGTGCACTAGCCTGAGCCTAGGGGTGCTCTAGCCTTAGGCTAGGGGAGTCCTTGCCTTAGCCTAAGCCTAGGGGTGCCCTAGCCTAAGCCTAGGGGTGCCCTAGCCTAAACTTAGGGGTGCCATAGCCTGCGTCTAGGGGTGCACTAGCCTGAGGCTAGGGGAGACCTAGCCTTAGCCTAAACCTAGGGGTGCCCTAGCCTAAGCCTAGGGGTGCCCTAGCCTAAGTTTAGGGGTGTCCTAGACTAAGCCTACGGGTGCCCTAGCCTAAGCCTAGGAGTGCCCTAGCCTAAGCCTAGGGGTTCCTTAGCCTTAGGATTGGGGATCCCTAGCGTTAGCCTAATCCTAGGGGTTTCCTAACCTAAGCCCAGGGGTGCCCTAGCGCAAGCTTATGGGTGCCCTAGCTTTAGACTAGGGGAGCCCGAGACTTAGCCTAAGCCTAGGGCTGACCTAGCCTAAGCCTAGGGGTGCGCTAGCATAAGCCTAGGGCTGCCCTAGCCTAAGCCTAGGAGTGTCCTAGCCTAAGCCTAGGGGTGCCCTAGCCTTAGGCTAGGGGAGACCTAGCCTTAGCCTAAACCTAGGGGTGCCCTAGCCTAAGCCTAGGGGTGCCCTAGCCTAAGTTTAGGGGTGCCCTAGACTAAGCCTACGGGTGCCCTAGCCTAAGCCTAGGAGTGCCCTAGCCTAAGCCTAGGGGTGCCTTAGCCTTAGGATTGGGGATCCCTAGCGTTAGCCTAATCCTAGGGGTTTCCTAACCTAAGCCCAGGGGTGCCCTAGCGCAAGCTTATGGGTGCCCTAGCTTTAGACTAGGGGAGCCCGAGACTTAGCCTAAGCCTAGGGCTGACCTAGCCTAAGCCTAGGGGTGCGCTAGCATAAGCCTAGGGCTGCCCTAGCCTAAGCCTAGGAGTGTCCTAGCCTAAGCCTAGGGGTGCCCTACCCAAAGCCTAGGGGTGCCTTATCCTAAGCCTAGGGGTGCACTAGCCTTAGGCTAAGGGAGCCCTAGCCTTAACCTAAGGCTAGGGGTGCCCTAGACTAAGCCTAGGGGTGCCCTAGCCTAAGCGTAGGGCTGCCCTAGCCTAAGCCTAGGGGTGCCCTAGCCTAAGCCTAAGGCTGCCCTAGCCTAAGCCAAGGAGTACCCTAGCCTAAGCCTAGGGGTGCCCTATCCTAAGCCTAGGTTAGCCCTAGCCTTAGCCTAAGCCTAGGGGTGCCCTAGCCTAAGCCTAGGGGTGGCCTAGCCTAAGCCTAGGGGTGCCCTAGCCTAAGCCTAGGGTTGCTCTAGCCTTAGGCTAGGGGAGCCCTAGCCTTAGCCTAAGCTTAGGGTGCCCTAGCCTAAGCCTAGGGGTGCCCTAGCCTTTGGCCAGGGGAACCCTAGCCTTAGCCTAAGCCTTGGGGCGCACTAGCCTAAACCTAGGGGTGCCCTAGCCTAAGCTTAGGGTGCCCTAGCCTTTGGCTAGGGGAGCCCTAGCCTTAGCCTAAGCCTAGGGGTGCCCTATCCTTAGGCTAGGGGAGTCCTCACCTTAGCCGAAGCCTAGGGGTGCCCTAGCCTAAGCCTAGTGGTGCCCTTGCCCAAGCCTAGGGATGCCATAGCGTTAGGCTAGAGGAGCCCTAGCCTTAGCCTAAGCCTAGGGGTGCCCTAGCCTAAGCATAGGGGTGCCCTAGCCTAAGCCTAGGGGTGTCATAGACCAAGTCTAGGGGTGCCTAGCCTAAGCCTAGGGTTGCCCTAACCTTAGGCTAGGGGAGCCCTAGCCTTAGCCTAAGACTAGGTGTGCCCCAGCCTAAGCCTAGGGGTGCCCTAGCCCAAGTCTAGGGGTGCCTTAGCCTAAGCCTAGGGATGTCCTAGCCTTAGGCTAGGGAAGCCCTAGCTTTAGCCTAAGCCTAGGGGTGCAGTAGCCTAAGCCTAGGTGTGCCTTAGCCAAAGCCTAGGGGTGCCCTAGCCTAAGCCTAAGGGTGCCCTAACATAAGCCTAGGGGTGCCCTAGCCTAAGCCTAGGTGTGCCCTAGCCTAAGTCTAGGGGTGCCCTAGCCAAAGCCTACGGGTGCCCTAGCCTAAGCCTAGGAGTGCCCTAGCCTAAGCCTAGGAGTGCCTTAGCCTTAGGATCGGGGAGCCCTAGCCTTAGCCTAAGCCCAGGGGTGCCCTAGCCTAAGCCTAGGGGTGCCCTAGCCTAAGCCTACGGGTGCCGTAGCCTAAGCCTAGGAGTGCCCTATCCTAAGCCTAGGGGTGCCTTAGCCTTAGGATCGGGGAGCCCTAGCCTTAGCCTAATCCTAGGGGTGCCCTAGCCTTAGCCTAGGGGTGCCCTAGCGCAAGCCTAGGGGAGCCCTAGCCTTAGGCTAGGGGAGACCTAGCCTTAGCCTAAACCTAGGGGTGCCCTAGCCAAAGCCTAGGGGTGCCTTATCCTAAGCCTAGGGGTACCCTAGCCTTAGGCTAGTGGAGCCCTAGCCTTTTCCTAAGCCTAGGGGGGCCCTAGCCTAAGCCTCGGGGTGCCCTAGCCTGAGCCTTGGGGTGCCGTAGCCTTAGGCTAGGGGAGCCCTAGCCTTAGCCTAAGCCTAGGATTGCCCTAGCCTAAGCTTAGGGGTGCCTTACCTGAGTCTAGGGGTGCCCTAGCCTGAGGCTAGGGGAGCCGAAGCCTTAGCCTAAGCCTACGGGAGCCCTAGCTTAAACCTAGGGGTGCCCTAGCCTAAGCCTAGGGGTGTCCTAGCCTAAGCCTAGAGGAACCCTAGCCTTAGGCTAGGGGAGCCCTAGCTTTTTCCTAAGCCTAGGGGTGCCCTAGCCTAAGCCTCTGGGTGCCCTAGCCTGAGCCTAGGGGTGCCGTAGCCTTAGGCTAGGGGAGCCCTAGCCTTAGCCTAAGCCTAGGATTTCCCTAGCCTAAGCTTAGGGGTGCCCTAGCCTGAGTCTAGGGGTGCCTTAGCCTGAGACTAGGGGAGCCGTTGCCTTAGCCTAAGTCTAGGGGTGCCCTAGCCTAAGACTAGGGGTACCCTAGCCTAAGCCTAGGGGTGCACTAGCCTAAGCCTAGTGGTGTCCAAGCCTAAGCCTAGGGGTGCCCTAGCCTAAGTCTAGGGGTGCCCTAGCCTAAGCCTACGGGGCCCCTAGCCTAAGCCTAGGAGTGCCCTAGCCTTAGGCTAAGGGAGCCCTAGCCTTAGCCTAAGCCTAGGGGTGCCCTAGCCAAAGCCTAGGGGTGCCCTAACCTAAGCCTAGAGATGCCCTAGACTTAGGCTAGGCGAGCCCTAACCTTAGCATAAGCCTAGGGGTGCCTTAGCCTAAGCCTTGGGGTGTCCTAGCCTAAGCCTAGGGGTGCCCTAGCCTAAACCTTAGCCTAGGCGTGCCCTAGCCTAAGCCCACGGGTACCCTAGCCTAAGCCTAGGAGTGCCTTCGCCTTAGGCTAGGGGATCCCTAGCCTTAGGCTAAGCCTAGGGGTGCCCGAGCTTAAGCCTAGTGGTGCCCTAGCCTAAGCCTAGGGGTGCCCTAGCCTAAGCCTAGGGGGGCCCTAGCCTAAGCCTAAGGGTGCCCTAACCTAAGCCTCGGGGTGCCCTAGCCTTAGACTAGGGGAGCCCAAGCCTTAGCCTAAGCCTTGGGGTGCCCTAGCCTAAGCCTAGGGGTGCCCTAGCCTAAGCCTAGGGGGGCCCTAGCCTAAGCCTAAGGGTGCCCTAACCTAAGCCTCGGGGTGCCCTAGCCTTAGACTAGGGGAGCCCAAGCCTTAGCCTAAGCCTTGGGGTGCCCTAGCCTAAGCCTAGGGGTGCCCTAGCCTTAGACTAGGGGAGCCCAATCCTTAGCCTAAGCCTAGGGCTAACCTAGCCTAAGCCTAGGAGTGCCCTAGCCTGATCCTAGGGGTGCCCTAGCCTTAGGCTAGGGGAGTCCTAGCCTTAGCCTAAACCTAGGGGTGCCCTAGCCAAAGCCTAGGGGTGCATTATCCTAAGTCTAGGGGTTCCCTAGCCTTAGGCTAAGGGAGCCGTAGCCTTAGCCTAAGCCTAGGGGTGCCCTAGCCTAAGCTTAGGGGTGCCCTAGGTTAAGCGTAGGGCTGCCCTAGCCTAAGCCAAGGGGTGCCCTAGCCAAAGCCTAGGGGTGCCCTAGCCTAAGCCTAGAGGTGCCCTAGCCTTAGGCTAGGGGAGCCCTAACCTTAGCGTAAGCCTAGGGGTGCCCTAGCCTAAGCCTAGAGGTGCCGAAGCCTTAGGCTAGGGGAGCCCTAGCCTTAGCCTAAGCCTAGGGGTGCCCTAGCCTCAGCCTTGGGGTGCCCTAGCATAAGCCTAGGGGTGCCCTAGACTAAGCCTAGTGGTGCCTTAGCCTTAGGCTAGGGGAGCCCAATCCTTAGCCTAAGCCTAGGGCTAACCTAGCCTAAGCCTAGGGGTGCCCTAGCCTAAGCCTAGGGCTGCCCTAGCCTAAGCCTAGGAGTGCCCTAGCCTGAGCCTAGGGGTGCCCTAGCCTTAGGCTAGGGGAGTCCTAGCCTTAGCCTAAACCTAGGGGTGCCCTAGCCAAAGCCTAGGGGTGCATTATCCTAAGTCTAGGGGTTCCCTAGCCTTAGGCTAAGGGAGCCGTAGCCTTAGCCTACGCCTAGGGGTGCCCTAGCCTAAGCTTAGGGGTGCCCTAGGTTAAGCGTAGGGCTGCCCTAGCCTAAGCCAAGGGGTGCCCTAGCCAAAGCCTAGGGGTGCCCTAGCCTAAGCCTAGAGGTGCCCTAGCCTTAGGCTAGGGGAGCCCTAACCTTAGCGTAAGCCTAGGGGTGCCCTAGCCTAAGCCTAGAGGTGCCGAAGCCTTAGGCTAGGGGAGCCCTAGCCTTAGCCTAAGCCTAGGGGTGCCCTAGCCTCAGCCTTGGGGTGCCCTAGCATAAGCCTAGGGGTGCCCTAGACTAAGCCTAGTGGTGCCTTAGCCTAAGCTTAGGGGTGTCCTAGCCTTAGCCTAAGCCTAGGGGTGCCCTAGCCTAAGCCTAGGGGTGCCCTAGCCTAAGCCTATGCGTGCCCTAGCCTTAGGCTAGGAGTACCCTAGCCTTAGGCTAGGGGATCCCTACCCTTAGCCTAAGCTAGTGGTGCCCTAGCTTAAGCCTAGGGGTGCTCTAGCCTAAGCCTATGGCTGCCCTCGCCAAAGCCTAGGGGTGACCTAGCCTAAGCTTAGAAGTTCCCTATCCTAAGCCTAGGGGTGCCCTAGCCAAAGCCTAGGGGTGCCCTAGCCTAAGCCTAGGGGTGCCCTAGCCTTAGGCTATGGGAGCCCTAGCTTTAGCCTAAGCCTACGGGTGCCCTAGCTTAAGCCTAGGGGTGCCCTAGCCTAAGCCTAGGGGTGTCCTAGCCTAAGCCTAGGGGTGCCCTAGCCTAAGCCTAGGTGTGCCTTTGCCTAAGCCTACTGTTGCCTTTGCCTAAGCCTAGGGGTGCCCTACCCTAAGCCTAAGGGTGCCCTAGCCATAGGCTAGGGGAGCCCTTTCCTTAGCCTAAGCCTAGGGGTGCCCAAGCCTAAGCCTAGGGGTGCCCTAGCCTAAGCCTAGGGGTGCCCTACCCTAAGCCTAAGGGTGCCCTAGCCATAGGCTAGGGGAGCCCTTTCCTTAGCCTAAGCCTAGGGGTGCCCAAGCCTAAGCCTAGGGGTGCCCTAGCCTAAGCCTAGGGGTGCCCAGCCTTCGACTAGAGGTGCCCTAGCCTTAGGCTAGGGGAGCCCTAGCCTTAGCCTAAGCCTAGGGGTGCCCTAGCCTAAGCCTAGGGGTGCTCTTGCCTTAGGCTAGGGGAGCCTAGCCTTAGCCTAAGCCTAGGGGTGCCCTAGCCTAAGCCTAGGGGTGCCCTAGCCTAAGCCTTCGGGTGCCCTAGCCTGAGGCTAGGGGAGCCCTAGCCTTATCCTAAGCCTAGGGGTGCCCTAGCCTAAGCCTAGGGGTGCCCTAGCCTGAGCCTAGGGGTGCCCTTGCCTGAGCCTATGGGTGCCCTAGCCTGAGGCTAGGGGAGCCCTAACGTTAGTCTAGCCTAGGATTGCCCTAGCCTAAGTCTAGGGGTGCCATAGCCTGAGTCTAGTGGTGCACTAGCCTGAGGCAAGGGGAGCCGCAGCCATAGCCTAAGCCTAGGGGAGACCTAGCCTAAGCCTAGGGGTGCCCTAGCCTAAGCCTAGGGGTGCCCTAGCCTTAGGCTAGGGGAGCCCTAACCTGAGCCTAGGGGTGCCCTAGCCTGAGGATAGGGGAGCCCTAGACTTTGCCTAAGCCTAGGATTGCCCTAGCCCAAGCTAACGGGTGCCCTAGCCTGATTCGAGGGGTGCCCTTGCCTGAGGCTAGGGGAGCCGTTGCCTTAGCCTAAGTGTATGGGTGGCCTAGCCTAAGCCTAGGAGTGCCCTAGCCTAAGCCTAGGGGTGCCCTAGCCTAAGCCTAGGGGTGCCCTAGCCTTAGTCTAGGGGTTCCCTAGCCTAAGCCTAGGTTAGCCCTAGCCTTAGCCTAAGCCTAGGTGTGCCCTAGCCTAAGCCTAGGGGTGGCCTAGCGTAAGCCTAGGGGTGGCCTAACCTAAGCCTACGGGGGCCCTAGCTTAAGCGTATGGGTGCACTAGCCTAAGCCTAGGGGTGCCCTAGCCTAAGCCTAGAGGTGCCCTAGCCTTAGACTAGGGGAGCCCTAGCCTTTTCCTATGCCTAGGGGTGCCCTAGCCTAAGCTTAGGGGTGCCCTAGCCTAAACTTAGGGATGCCATAGCCTGCGTCTAGGGGTGCACTAGCCTGAGTCTAGGGGAGACCTAGCCTTAGCCTAAACCTAGGGGTGCCCTAGCCTAAGACTAGGGGTGCCCTAGCCTAAGTTTAGGGGTGCCCTAGCCTAAGCCTACGGGTGCCCTAGCCTAAGCCTAGGAGTGCCCTAGCCTAAGCCTAGGGGTGCCTTAGCCTTAGGATTGGGGATCCCTAGCCTTAGCCTAATCCTAGGGGTTTCCTAACCTAAGCCCAGGGGTACCCTAGCGCAAGCTTATGGGTGCCTTGCTTTAGACTAGGGGAGCCCGAGACTTAGCCTAAGCCTAGGGCTGTCCTAGCCTAAGCCTAGGGGTGCGCTAGCATAAGCCTAGGGCTGCCCTAGCCTAAGCCTAGGAGTGTCCTAGCTTAAGTCTAGGGGTGCCCTAGCCTTAGGCTAGGGGAGACCTAGCCTTAGCCTAAACCTAGGGGTGCCCTACCCAAAGCCTAGGGGTGCCTTATCCTAAGCCTAGGGGTGCCCTAGCTTAGGCTAAGGGAGCCCTAGCCTTAACCTAAGGCTAGGGGTGCCCTAGCCTAAGCCTAGGGGTGCCCTAGCCTAAGCGTAGGGCTGCCCTAGCCTAAGCCTAGGGGTGCCCTAGCCTAAGCCTAGGGGTGCCCTAGCCGAAGCCTAGAGGTGCCCTAGCCTAAGCCTAGGGGTGCGCTAGCCTGAGGCTAGGGGAGCCCTAGCCTTAGGCTAAGCCTAGGGGTGCCCTAGCGTAATCCTAGGTGAGCCCTAGCCTGAGCCTAGGGGTGCCCTAGGCTGAGGTTAGGGGAGCCATAGACTTAGCCTAAGCCTAGGATTGCCCTAGCCTAAGCTAACGGGTGCCCTAGCCTGAGTCTAGGGGTGCACTTGCCTGAGGCTACGGGAGCCATTGCCTTAGCCTAAGTGTAGGGGTGCCCTAGGCTAAGCCTAGGGGTGCCCTAGCTTGAGCCTAGGGTGCCCTAGCCTTAGGCTAGGGGATCCCTAGCCTTAGCTTAAGCCTAGGGGTGCCCTAGCCAAAGCCTAGAGGTGCCCTAGCCTAAGCCTAGTGGAGCCCTAGCCTTAGCCTAAGCCTACGGGTGCCCTAGCTTAAGCCTAGGGGTGCCCTAGTCTAAGCCTAGGGGTGCCCTAGCCTAAGCCACGGGTGCCCTAGCCAAAGCCACGGGTGCCCTAGCCTAAGCCTAGGGGTGCCCTAGCCTAAGCCTAAGGGTACCTTTGCCTAAGCCTATGGGTTCGCTAGCGTAAACCTAGGGGTGCTCTAGCCATAGGCTAGGTGAGCCCTTGCCTTAGCCTAAGCCTAGGGGTGCCCTAGCCTAAACCTAGGGGTGCCCTAGCCTAAGCCTAGGGGTGCCCTAGCCTTAGGCTAGGGAAGCCATAGCCTTAGGCTAGGGAAGCCCTAGCCTTAGCCTAAGCCTAGGGGTGCCCTAGCCTAAGACTAGGGGTGCCCTAGACTAAGCCTAGGGGTGCTCTAGCCTTAGGCTAGGGGAGCCTAGCCTTAGCCTAAGCCTAGGGGTGCCCTAGCCTAAGCCTAGGGGTGCCCTATCCTGAGGCTAGGGGAGCCCTAGCCTTAGGCTAAACCTAGGGGTGCCCTAGCCAATGCCTAGGGGAGCCCTAGCCTGAGCCTAGGGGTGCCCTAGCCTGAGGATAGGGGAGCCATAGACTTAGCCTAAGCCTAGGATTGCCCTAGCCTAAGCTAACGGGTGACCTACCCTGAGTCTAGGGGTGCCCTTGCCTGAGGCTACGGGAGCCGTTGCCTTAGCCTAAGTGTAGGGGTGCCCTAGGCTAAGCCTAGGGGTGCCCTAGCTTGAGCCTAGGGTGCCCTAGCCTTAGGCTAGGGGATCCCTAGCCTTAGCTTAAGCCTAGGGGTGCCCTAGCCTAAGCCTAGGGGTGCCCTAGCCATAGGCTAGGGGAGCCCTTGCCTTAGCCTAAGCCTAGGGGTGCCCTAGCCAAAACCTAGGGGTGCCCTAGCCTAAGCCTAGGGGTGCCCTAGCCTTAGGCTAGGGGAGCCCTAGCCTTACCCTAAGCCTACGGGTGCCCTAGCTTAAGCTTAGGGGTGCCCTAGCCTTAGGCTAGGGGTGCCCTAGCCTAAGCTACGGGTGCCCTAGCCTAAGCCTAGGGGTGCCCTAGCCTAAGCCTAGGGATGCTTTTGCCTAAGCCTAGGGGTGCCCTAGCCTTAGGTTAGGGGAGCCCTAGCCTTAGCCTAAGCCTAGTGGTGCCCTAGCCTAAGCCTAGGGGTGTCCTAGCCTAAGCCTAGTGGTGCCCTAGCCTAAGCCTAGGGGTGCCCTAACCTGAGGCTAGGGGAGCCCTAGCCTTAGCCTAAGCCTAGCAGTGCCCTAGCCCAAGCCTAGGGGAGCCCTAGCCTGAGCCAAGGGGTGCCCTAGCCTGAGGTAGGGGAGCCCTAGACATTGCCTAAGCATAGGATTGCCCTAGCCCAAGCTAACGGGTGCCCTAGCCTGATTCGAGGGGTGCCCTTGCCTGAGGCTAGGGGAGCCGTTGCCTTAGCCTAAGTGTATGGGTGGCCTAGCCTAAGCCTAGGAGTGCCCTAGCCTAAGCCTAGGGGTGCCCTAGCCTAAGCCTAGGGGTGCCCTAGCCTTAGTCTAGGGGTTCCCTAGCCTAAGCCTAGGTTAGCCCTAGCCTTAGCCTAAGCCTAGGGGTGCCCTAGCCTAAGCCTCGGGGTGCACTAGCCTGAGCCTAGGGGTGCTCTAACCTTAGGCTAGGGGAGTCCTTGCCTTAGCCTAAGCCTAGGGGTGCCCTAGCCTAAGCCTAGGGGTGCCCTAGCCTAAACTTAGGGGTGCCATAGCCTGCGTCTAGGGGTGCACTAGCCTGAGGCTAGGGGAGACCTAGCCTAAGCTTAGGGGTGCCCTAGGTTAAGCGTAGGGCTGCCCTAGCCTAAGCCAAGGGGTGCCCTAGCCAAAGCCTAGGGGTGCCCTAGCCTAAGCCTAGAGGTGCCCTAGCCTTAGGCTAGGGGAGCCCTAACCTTAGCGTAAGCCTAGGGGTGCCCTAGCCTAAGCCTAGAGGTGCCGAAGCCTTAGGCTAGGGGAGCCCTAGCCTTAGCCTAAGCCTAGGGGTGCCCTAGACTCAGCCTTGGGGTGCCCTAGCATAAGCCTAGGGGTGCCCTAGACTAAGCCTAGTGGTGCCTTAGCCTAAGCTTAGGGGTGTCCTAGCCTTAGCCTAAGCCTAGGGGTGCCCTAGCCTAAGCCTAGGGGTGCCCTAGCCTAAGCCTATGCGTGCCCTAGCCTTAGGCTAGGAGTACCCTAGCCTTAGGCTAGGGGATCCCTACCCTTAGCCTAAGCTAGTGGTGCCCTAGCTTAAGCCTAGGGGTGCTCTAGCCTAAGCCTATGGCTGCCCTCGCCAAAGCCTAGGGGTGACCTAGCCTAAGCTTAGAAGTTCCCTATCCTAAGCCTAGGGGTGCCCTAGCCAAAGCCTAGGGGTGCCCTAGCCTAAGCCTAGGGGTGCCCTAGCCTTAGGCTATGGGAGCCCTAGCTTTAGCCTAAGCCTACGGGTGCCCTAGCTTAAGCCTAGGGGTGCCCTAGCCTAAGCCTAGGGGTGTCCTAGCCTAAGCCTAGGGGTGCCCTAGCCTAAGCCTAGGTGTGCCTTTGCCTAAGCCTACTGTTGCCTTTGCCTAAGCCTAGGGGTGCCCTACCCTAAGCCTAAGGGTGCCCTAGCCATAGGCTAGGGGAGCCCTTTCCTTAGCCTAAGCCTAGGGGTGCCCAAGCCTAAGCCTAGGGGTGCCCTAGCCTAAGCCTAGGGGTGCCCTACCCTAAGCCTAAGGGTGCCCTAGCCATAGGCTAGGGGAGCCCTTTCCTTAGCCTAAGCCTAGGGGTGCCCAAGCCTAAGCCTAGGGGTGCCCTAGCCTAAGCCTAGGGGTGCCCAGCCTTCGACTAGAGGTGCCCTAGCCTTAGGCTAGGGGAGCCCTAGCCTTAGCCTAAGCCTAGGGGTGCCCTAGCCTAAGCCTAGGGGTGCTCTTGCCTTAGGCTAGGGGAGCCTAGCCTTAGCCTAAGCCTAGGGGTGCCCTAGCCTAAGCCTAGGGGTGCCCTAGCCTAAGCCTTCGGGTGCCCTAGCCTGAGGCTAGGGGAGCCCTAGCCTTATCCTAAGCCTAGGGGTGCCCTAGCCTAAGCCTAGGGGTGCCCTAGCCTGAGCCTAGGGGTGCCCTTGCCTGAGCCTATGGGTGCCCTAGCCTGAGGCTAGGGGAGCCCTAACGTTAGTCTAGCCTAGGATTGCCCTAGCCTAAGTCTAGGGGTGCCATAGCCTGAGTCTAGTGGTGCACTAGCCTGAGGCAAGGGGAGCCGCAGCCATAGCCTAAGCCTAGGGGAGACCTAGCCTAAGCCTAGGGGTGCCCTAGCCTAAGCCTAGGGGTGCCCTAGCCTTAGGCTAGGGGAGCCCTAACCTGAGCCTAGGGGTGCCCTAGCCTGAGGATAGGGGAGCCCTAGACTTTGCCTAAGCCTAGGATTGCCCTAGCCCAAGCTAACGGGTGCCCTAGCCTGATTCGAGGGGTGCCCTTGCCTGAGGCTAGGGGAGCCGTTGCCTTAGCCTAAGTGTATGGGTGGCCTAGCCTAAGCCTAGGAGTGCCCTAGCCTAAGCCTAGGGGTGCCCTAGCCTAAGCCTAGGGGTGCCCTAGCCTTAGTCTAGGGGTTCCCTAGCCTAAGCCTAGGTTAGCCCTAGCCTTAGCCTAAGCCTAGGTGTGCCCTAGCCTAAGCCTAGGGGTGGCCTAGCGTAAGCCTAGGGGTGGCCTAACCTAAGCCTACGGGGGCCCTAGCTTAAGCGTATGGGTGCACTAGCCTAAGCCTAGGGGTGCCCTAGCCTAAGCCTAGAGGTGCCCTAGCCTTAGACTAGGGGAGCCCTAGCCTTTTCCTATGCCTAGGGGTGCCCTAGCCTAAGCTTAGGGGTGCCCTAGCCTAAACTTAGGGATGCCATAGCCTGCGTCTAGGGGTGCACTAGCCTGAGTCTAGGGGAGACCTAGCCTTAGCCTAAACCTAGGGGTGCCCTAGCCTAAGACTAGGGGTGCCCTAGCCTAAGTTTAGGGGTGCCCTAGCCTAAGCCTACGGGTGCCCTAGCCTAAGCCTAGGAGTGCCCTAGCCTAAGCCTAGGGGTGCCTTAGCCTTAGGATTGGGGATCCCTAGCCTTAGCCTAATCCTAGGGGTTTCCTAACCTAAGCCCAGGGGTACCCTAGCGCAAGCTTATGGGTGCCTTGCTTTAGACTAGGGGAGCCCGAGACTTAGCCTAAGCCTAGGGCTGTCCTAGCCTAAGCCTAGGGGTGCGCTAGCATAAGCCTAGGGCTGCCCTAGCCTAAGCCTAGGAGTGTCCTAGCTTAAGTCTAGGGGTGCCCTAGCCTTAGGCTAGGGGAGACCTAGCCTTAGCCTAAACCTAGGGGTGCCCTACCCAAAGCCTAGGGGTGCCTTATCCTAAGCCTAGGGGTGCCCTAGCTTAGGCTAAGGGAGCCCTAGCCTTAACCTAAGACTAGGGGTGCCCAAGCCTAAGCCTAGGGGTGCCCTAGCCTAAGCGTAGGGCTGCCCTAGCCTAAGCCTAGGGGTGCCCTAGCCTAAGCCTAGGGGTGCCCTAGCCGAAGCCTAGAGGTGCCCTAGCCTAAGCCTAGGGGTGCGCTAGCCTGAGGCTAGGGGAGCCCTAGCCTTAGGCTAAGCCTAGGGGTGCCCTAGCGTAATCCTAGGTGAGCCCTAGCCTGAGCCTAGGGGTGCCCTAGGCTGAGGTTAGGGGAGCCATAGACTTAGCCTAAGCCTAGGATTGCCCTAGCCTAAGCTAACGGGTGCCCTAGCCTGAGTCTAGGGGTGCACTTGCCTGAGGCTACGGGAGCCATTGCCTTAGCCTAAGTGTAGGGGTGCCCTAGGCTAAGCCTAGGGGTGCCCTAGCTTGAGCCTAGGGTGCCCTAGCCTTAGGCTAGGGGATCCCTAGCCTTAGCTTAAGCCTAGGGGTGCCCTAGCCAAAGCCTAGAGGTGCCCTAGCCTAAGCCTAGTGGAGCCCTAGCCTTAGCCTAAGCCTACGGGTGCCCTAGCTTAAGCCTAGGGGTGCCCTAGTCTAAGCCTAGGGGTGCCCTAGCCTAAGCCACGGGTGCCCTAGCCAAAGCCACGGGTGCCCTAGCCTAAGCCTAGGGGTGCCCTAGCCTAAGCCTAAGGGTGCCTTTGCCTAAGCCTATGGGTTCGCTAGCGTAAACCTAGGGGTGCTCTAGCCATAGGCTAGGTGAGCCCTTGCCTTAGCCTAAGCCTAGGGGTGCCCTAGCCTAAACCTAGGGGTGCCCTAGCCTAAGCCTAGGGGTGCCCTAGCCTTAGGCTAGGGGAGCCATAGCCTTAGGCTAGGGAAGCCCTAGCCTTAGCCTAAGCCTAGGGGTGCCCTAGCCTAAGACTAGGGGTGCCCTAGACTAAGCCTAGGGGTGCTCTAGCCTTAGGCTAGGGGAGCCTAGCCTTAGCCTAAGCCTAGGGGTGCCCTAGCCTAAGCCTAGGGGTGCCCTATCCTGAGGCTAGGGGAGCCCTAGCCTTAGGCTAAACCTAGGGGTGCCCTAGCCAATGCCTAGGGGAGCCCTAGCCTGAGCCTAGGGGTGCCCTAGCCTGAGGATAGGGGAGCCATAGACTTAGCCTAAGCCTAGGATTGCCCTAGCCTAAGCTAACGGGTGACCTACCCTGAGTCTAGGGGTGCCCTTGCCTGAGGCTACGGGAGCCGTTGCCTTAGCCTAAGTGTAGGGGTGCCCTAGGCTAAGCCTAGGGGTGCCCTAGCTTGAGCCTAGGGTGCCCTAGCCTTAGGCTAGGGGATCCCTAGCCTTAGCTTAAGCCTAGGGGTGCCCTAGCCTAAGCCTAGGGGTGCCCTAGCCATAGGCTAGGGGAGCCCTTGCCTTAGCCTAAGCCTAGGGGTGCCCTAGCCAAAACCTAGGGGTGCCCTAGCCTAAGCCTAGGGGTGCCCTAGCCTTAGGCTAGGGGAGCCCTAGCCTTACCCTAAGCCTACGGGTGCCCTAGCTTAAGCTTAGGGGTGCCCTAGCCTTAGGCTAGGGGTGCCCTAGCCTAAGCTACGGGTGCCCTAGCCTAAGCCTAGGGGTGCCCTAGCCTAAGCCTAGGGATGCTTTTGCCTAAGCCTAGGGGTGCCCTAGCCTTAGGTTAGGGGAGCCCTAGCCTTAGCCTAAGCCTAGTGGTGCCCTAGCCTAAGCCTAGGGGTGTCCTAGCCTAAGCCTAGTGGTGCCCTAGCCTAAGCCTAGGGGTGCCCTAACCTGAGGCTAGGGGAGCCCTAGCCTTAGCCTAAGCCTAGCAGTGCCCTAGCCCAAGCCTAGGGGAGCCCTAGCCTGAGCCAAGGGGTGCCCTAGCCTGAGGTAGGGGAGCCCTAGACATTGCCTAAGCATAGGATTGCCCTAGCCCAAGCTAACGGGTGCCCTAGCCTGATTCGAGGGGTGCCCTTGCCTGAGGCTAGGGGAGCCGTTGCCTTAGCCTAAGTGTATGGGTGGCCTAGCCTAAGCCTAGGAGTGCCCTAGCCTAAGCCTAGGGGTGCTCTAGCCTAAGCCTAGGGGTGCCCTAGCCTTAGTCTAGGGGTTCCCTAGCCTAAGCCTAGGTTAGCCCTAGCCTTAGCGTAAGCCTAGGGGTGCCCTAGCCTAAGCCTAGAGGTGCCGAAGCCTTAGGCTAGGGGATCCCTAGCCTTAGCCTAATCCTAGGGGTTTCCTAACCTAAGCCCAGGGGTGCCCTAGCGCAAGCTTATGGGCGCCCTAGCTTTAGACTAGGGGAGCCCGAGACTTAGCCTAAGCCTAGGGCTGACCTAGCCTAAGCCTAGGGGTGCGCTACCATAAGCCTAGGGCTGCCCTAGCCTAAGCCTAGGAGTGTCCTAGCCTAAGCCTAGGGGTGCCCTAGTCTTAGGCTAGGGGAGACCTAGACTTAGCCTAAACCTAGGGGTGCCCTACCCAAAGCCTAGGGGTGCCTTATCCTAAGCCTAGGGGTGCACTAGCCTTAGGCTAAGGGAGCCCTAGCCTTAACCTAAGGCTAGGGGTGCCCTAGACTAAGCCTAGGGGTGCCCTAGCCTAAGCATAGGGCTGCCCTAGCCTAAGCCTAGGGGTGCCCTAGCCTAAGCCTAGGGCTGCCCTAGCCTAAGCCAAGGAGTACCCTAGCCTAAGCCTAGGGGTGCCCTATCCTAAGCCTAGGTTAGCCCTAGCCTTAGCCTAAGCCTAGGAGTGCCCTAGCCTAAGCCTAGGGGTGGCCTAGCCTAAGCCTAGGGGTGCCCTAGCCTAAGCCTAGGGGTGCTCTAGCCTTAGGCTAGGGGAGCCCTAGCCTTAGCCTAAGCCTAGGGGTGCCCTATCCTTAGGCTAGGGGAGTCCTCACCTTAGCCGAAGCCTAGGGGTGCCCTAGCCTAAGCCTAGGGGTGCCCTAACCTTTGGCCAGGGGAACCCTAGCCTTAGCCTAAGCCTTGGGGCGCCCTAACCTAAACCTAGGGGTGCCCTAGCCTAAGCTTAGGGTGCCCTAGCCTTTGGCTAGGGGAGCCCTAGCCTTAGCCTAAGCCTAGGGGTGCCCTATCCTTAGGCTAGGGGAGTCCTCACCTTAGCCGAAGCCTAGGGGTGCCCTAGCCTAAGCCTAGTGGTGCCCTTGCCCAAGCCTAGGGATGCCATAGTGTTAGGCTAGAGGAGCCCTAGCCTTAGCCTAAGCCTAGGGGTGCCCTAGCCTAAGCATAGGGGTGCCCTAGCCTAAGCCTAGGGGTGTCATAGACCAAGTCTAGGGGTGCCTAGCCTAAGCCTAGGGTTGCCCTAACCTTAGGCTAGGGGAGCCCTAGCCTTAGCCTAAGACTAGGTGTGCCCCAGCCTAAGCCTAGGGGTGCCCTAGCCGAAGTCTAGGGGTGCCCTAGCCTAAGCCTAGGGATGTCCTAGCCTTAGGCTAGGGAAGCCCTAGCTTTAGCCTAAGCCTGGGGGTGCAGTATCCTAAGCCTAGGGGTGCCTTAGCCAAAGCCTAGGGGTGCCCTAGACTAAGCCTAAGGGTGCCCTAACCTAAGCCTAGGGGTGCCCTAGCCTAAGCCTAGGTGTGCCCTAGCCTAAGTCTAGGGGTGCCATAGCCAAAGCCTACGGGTGCCCTAGCCTAAGCCTAGGAGTGCCCTAGCCTAAGCCTAGGAGTGCCTTAGCCTTAGGATCGGGGAGCCCTAGCCTTAGCCTAAGCCCAGGGGTGCCCTAGCCTAAGCCTAGTGGTGTCCTAGCCTAAGCCTAGGGGTGCCCTAGCTTAAGCCTCAGGTGCCCTAGCCTAAGCCTAGGGGTGCCCTAGCCTAAGCCTAGGGGTGCCCTTGCCTAAGCCTACGGGTGCCCTAGCCTAAGCCTAGGAGTGCCCTATCCTAAGCCTAGGGGTGCCTTAGCCTTAGGATCGGGGAGCCCTAGCCTTAGCCTAATCCTAGGGGTGCCCTAGCCTTAGCCTAGGGGTGCCCTAGCGCAAGCCTAGGGGAGCCCTAGCCTTAGGCTAGGGGAGACCTAGCCTTAGCCTAAACCTAGGGGTGCCCTAGCCAAAGCCTAGGGGTGCCTTATCCTAAGCCTAGGGGTACCCTAGCCTTAGGCTACTGGAGCCCTAGCCTTTTCCTAAGCCTAGGGGTGCCCTAGCCTAAGCCTAGGGGTGCCCTAGCCTAAGCCGAGAGGAACCCTAGCCTTAGGCTAGGGGAGCCCTAGCTTTTTCCTAAGCCTAGGGGTGCCCTAGCCTAAGCCACTGGGTGCCCTAGCCTGAGCCTAGGGGTGCCGTAGCCTTAGGCTAGGGGAGCCCTAGCCTTAGCCTAAGCCTAGGATTTCCCTAGCCTAAGCTTAGGGGTGCCCTAGCCTGAGTTAGGGGTGCCCTAGCCTGAGACTAGGGGAGCCGTTGCCTTAGACTAAGTCTAGGGGTGCCCTAGCCTAAGACTAGGGGTACCCTAGCCTAAGCCTAGGGGTGCACTAGCCTAAGCCTAGTGGTGTCCAAGCCTAAGCCTAGGGGTGCCCTAGCCTAAGTCTAGGGGTGCCCTAGCCTAAGCCTACGGGGGCCCTAGCCTAAGCCTAGGAGTGCCCTAGCCTTAGGCTAAGGGAGCCCTAGCCTTAGCCTAAGCCTAGGGGTGCCCTAGCCAAAGCCTAGGGGTGCCCTAACCTAAGCCTAGAGATGCCCTAGACTTAGGCTAGGCGAGCCCTAACCTTAGCATAAGCCTAGGGGTGCCTTAGCCTAAGCCTTGGGGTGTCCTAGCCTAAGCCTAGGGGTGCCCTAGCCTAAACCTTAGCCTAGGCGTGCCCTAGCCTAAGCCCACGGGTACCCTAGCCTAAGCCTAGGAGTGCCTTCGCCTTAGGCTAGGGGATCCCTAGCCTTAGGCTAAGCCTAGGGGTGCCCGAGCTTAAGCCTAGGGGTGCCCTAGCCTAAGCCTAGGGGGGCCCTAGCCTAAGCCTAGGGGGGCCCTAGCCTAAGCCTAAGGGTGCCCTAACCTAAGCCTCGGGGTGCCCTAGCCTTAGACTAGGGGAGCCCAAGCCTTAGCCTTAGCCTTGGGGTGCCCTAGCCTAAGCCTAGGGGTGCCCTAGCCTTAGACTAGGGGAGCCTAATCCTTAGCCTAAGCCTAGGGCTAACCTAGCCTAAGCCTAGGTGTGCCCTAGCCTAAGCCTAGGGCTGCCCTAGCCTAAGCCTAGGAGTGCCCTAGCCTGAGCCTAGGGGTGCCCTAGCCTTAGGCTAGGGGAGTCCTAGCCTTAGCCTAAACCTAGGGGTGCCCTAGCCAAAGCCTAGGGGTGCATTATCCTAAGTCTAGGGGTTCCCTAGCCTTAGGCTAAGGGAGCCGTGGCCTTAGCCTAAGCCTAGGGGTGCCCTAGCCTAAGCTTAGGGGTGCCCTAGGTTAAGCTTAGGGCTGCCCCAGCCTAAGCCAAGGGGTGCCCTAGCCAAAGCCTAGGGGTGCCCTAGCCTAAGCCTAGAGGTGCCCTAGCCTTAGGCTAGGGGAGCCTTAACCTTAGCGTAAGCCTAAGGGTGCCCTAGCCTAAGCCTAGAGGTGCCGAAGCCTTAGGCTAGGGGAGCCCTAGCCTTAGCCTAAGCCTAGGGGTGCCCTAGCCTCAGCCTTGGGGTGCCCTAGCATAAGCCTAGGGGTGCCCTAGACTAAGCCTAGTGGTGCCTTAGCCTAAGCTTAGGGGTGTCCTAGCCTTAGCCTAAGCCTAGGGGTGCCCTAGCCTAAGCCTAGGGGTGCCCTAGCCTAAGCCTATGGGTGCCCTAGCCTTAGGCTAGGAGTACCCTAGCCTTAGGCTAGGGGATCCCTACCCTTAGCCTAAGCTAGGGATGCCCTAGCTTAAGCCTAGGGGTGCTCTAGCCTAAGCCTATGGCTGCCCTCGCCAAAGCCTAGGGGTGACCTAGCCTAAGCTTAGAAGTTCCCTATCCTAAGCCTAGGGGTGCCCTAGCCAAAGCCTAGGGGTGCCCTAGCCTAAGCCTAGGGGTGCCCTAGCCTTAGGCTATGGGAGCCCTAGCTTTAGCCTAAGCCTACGGGTGCCCTAGCTTAAGCCTAGGGGTGCCCTAGCCTAAGCCTAGGGGTGCCCTAGCCTAAGCCTAGGGGTGCCCTAGCCTAAGCCTAGGGGTGCTTTTGCCTAAGCCTACTGTTGCCTTTGCCTAAGCCTAGGGGTGCCCTACCCTAAGCCTAAGGGTGCCCTAGCCATAGGCTAGGGGAGCCCTTTCCTTAGCCTAAGCCTAGGGGTGCCCAAGCCTAAGCCTAGGGGTGCCCTAGCCTAAGCCTAGGGGTGCCCTACCCTAAGCATAAGGGTGCCCTAGCCATAGGCTAGGGGAGCCCTTTCCTTAGCCTAAGCCTAGGGGTGCCCAAGCCTAAGCCTAGGGGTGCCCTAGCCTAAGCCTAGGGGTGCCCAGCCTTCGACTAGAGGTGCCCTAGCCTTAGGCTAGGGGAGCCCTAGCCTTAGCCTAAGCCTAGGGGTGCCCTAGCCTAAGCCTAGGGGTGCTCTAGCCTTAGGCTAGGGGAGCCTAGCCTTAGCCTAAGCCTAGGGGTGCCCTAGCCTAAGCCTAGGGGTGCCCTAGCCTAAGCCTTCGGGTGCCCTAGCCTGAGGCTAGGGGAGCCCTAGCCTTATCCTAAGCCTAGGGGTGCCCTAGTCTAAGCCTAGGGGTGCCCTAACCTGAGCCTAGGGGTGCCCTAGCCTGAGCCTATGGGTGCCCTAGCCTGAGGCTAGGGGAGCCCTAACGTTAGTCTAGCCTAGGATTGCCCTAGCCTAAGTCTAGGGGTGCCATAGCCTGAGTCTAGTGGTGCACTAGCCTGAGGCAAGGGGAGCCGCAGCCATAGCCTAAGCCTAGGGGAGACCTAGCCTAAGCCTAGGGGTGCCCTAGCCTAAGCCTAGGGGTGCCCTAGCCTTAGGCTAGGGGAGCCCTAACCTGAGCCTAGGGGTGCCCTAGCCTGAGGATAGGGGAGCCCTAGACGTAGCCTAAGCCTAGGATTGTCCTAGCCTAAGCTAACGGGTGCCCTAGACAGGTGCCCTTGCCTGAGGCTAGGGGAGCCGTTGCCTTAGCCTAAGTGTACAGGTGCCCTAGCCTAAGACTAGGGGTGCCCTAGCCTTAGTCTAGCGGTTCCCTAGCCTAAGCCTAGGGGTGCCTTAGCCTAAGCCTAGGTTAGCCCTAGCCTTAGCCTAAGCATAGGGGTGGCCTAGCCTAAGCCTAGGGGTGCCCTAGCCTAAGCCTAGGGGTGCCCTAGCCTTAGGCTATGGGAGCCCTAGCTTTAGCCTAAGCCTACGGGTGCCCTAGCTTAAGCCTAGGGGTGCCCTAGCCTAAGCCTAGGGGTGCCCTAGCCTAAGCCTAGGGGTGCCCTAGCCTAAGCCTAGGGGTGCTTTTGCCTAAGCCTACTGTTGCCTTTGCCTAAGCCTAGGGGTGCCCTACCCTAAGCCTAAGGGTGCCCTAGCCATAGGCTAGGGGAGCCCTTTCCTTAGCCTAAGCCTAGGGGTGCCCAAGCCTAAGCCTAGGGGTGCCCTAGCCTAAGCCTAGGGGTGCCCTACCCTAAGCATAAGGGTGCCCTAGCCATAGGCTAGGGGAGCCCTTTCCTTAGCCTAAGCCTAGGGGTGCCCAAGCCTAAGCCTAGGGGTGCCCTAGCCTAAGCCTAGGGGTGCCCAGCCTTCGACTAGAGGTGCCCTAGCCTTAGGCTAGGGGAGCCCTAGCCTTAGCCTAAGCCTAGGGGTGCCCTAGCCTAAGCCTAGGGGTGCTCTAGCCTTAGGCTAGGGGAGCCTAGCCTTAGCCTAAGCCTAGGGGTGCCCTAGCCTAAGCCTAGGGGTGCCCTAGCCTAAGCCTTCGGGTGCCCTAGCCTGAGGCTAGGGGAGCCCTAGCCTTATCCTAAGCCTAGGGGTGCCCTAGCCTAAGCCTAGGGGTGCCCTAACCTGAGCCTAGGGGTGCCCTAGCCTGAGCCTATGGGTGCCCTAGCCTGAGGCTAGGGGAGCCCTAACGTTAGTCTAGCCTAGGATTGCCCTAGCCTAAGTCTAGGGGTGCCATAGCCTGAGTCTAGTGGTGCACTAGCCTGAGGCAAGGGGAGCCGCAGCCATAGCCTAAGCCTAGGGGAGACCTAGCCTAAGCCTAGGGGTGCCCTAGCCTAAGCCTAGGGGTGCCCTAGCCTTAGGCTAGGGGAGCCCTAACCTGAGCCTAGGGGTGCCCTAGCCTGAGGATAGGGGAGCCCTAGACGTAGCCTAAGCCTAGGATTGTCCTAGCCTAAGCTAACGGGTGCCCTAGACAGGTGCCCTTGCCTGAGGCTAGGGGAGCCGTTGCCTTAGCCTAAGTGTACAGGTGCCCTAGCCTAAGACTAGGGGTGCCCTAGCCTTAGTCTAGCGGTTCCCTAGCCTAAGCCTAGGGGTGCCTTAGCCTAAGCCTAGGTTAGCCCTAGCCTTAGCCTAAGCATAGGGGTGGCCTAGCCTAAGCCTAGGGGTGCCCTAGCCTAAGCCTAGGGGTGCTCTAGCCTTAGGCTAGGGGAGCCCTAGCCTTAGCCTAAGCCTAGGGGTGCCCTAGTCAAAGCCTAGGGGTGCCCTAGCCAAAGCCTAGGGGTGCCCTAGCCTTAGGCTTGTGGAGCCCTAACCTTAGCATAAGCCTAGGGCTGCTCTAGCCTAAGCCTAGGAGTGCCCTAGCCTAAGCTTAGGGGTGCCCTAGCCTGAGTTTAGGGGTGCCCTAGCCTGAGGCTAGGGGAGCCGTTGCCTTAGTCTAAGTCTATGGGTGCCCTAGCCTAAGCCTAGGGGTTCCCTAGCCTAAGCCTAGGGGTGCCCTAGCCTTAGGCTAGGGGTTCCCTAGCCTGAGCCTACGGGTGCCCTAGCCTGAGGCTAGGGGAGCCCTAGCCTTAGTCTAGCCTAGGATTGCCCTAGCCTAAGCCTAGGGTGCCATGGCCTGAGTCTAGGAGTGCCCCAGCCTGACTATGGGAGCCGTAGCCTTAGCCTAAGCCTAGGCATGCCCCAGCCTAAGCCTAGGGGTGCCCTAGCCTAAGCCTAGGGGTGCCCTAGCCTTAGGCCAGGGAACCCTAGCCTTAGCCTAAGCCTAGGGGCGCCCTATCCTAAACCTAGGGGTGCCCTAGCCTAAGCTTAGGGGTGCCCTAGCCTTAGGCTAGGGGAGCCCTAGCCTTAGCCTAAACCTAGGGGTGCCCTATCTTTAGGCTAGCGGAGTCCTCGCCTTAGCCGAAGCCTAGGGGTGCCCTAGCCTAAGCCTAGGGGTGCCCTAGCCTAAGCCTAGGGGTGCCTAGCCTAAGCATAGGGGTGCCCTAACCTAAGCCTAGGGGTTCCATACCTAAGCCTAGGGGTGCCCTAGCCTAAGCCTAGGGGTGCCCTAGCCTAAGCCTAGGGGTGCCTTAGCCTTAGGCTAGGGAAGCCCTAGCCTTAGCCTAAGCCTATTGGTGCACTAGCCTAAGCCTAGGGGTGCCCTAGACTAAGCCTAAGGGTGCCCTAACCTAAGCCTAGGGGAGCCCTAGCCTTAGGCTAGGGGAGCCTTAGCCTTAGCCTAAGCCTAGGGGTGACCTAGCCTAAGCCTAGTGGTGTCCTAGCCTAAGCCTAGGGGTGGCCTAGCTTAAGCCTAGGGGTGCCCTAGCCTAAGCCTAGCGGTGCTCTAGTCTAAGCCTTATGGTGCCCTAGCCTTAGACTAGGGGAGCCCAAGCCTTAGCCTAATCCTAGGGGTGCCCTAGCCTAAGCCTAGGGGTGCCCTAGCCCAAGCCTATGGGTGCCCTAGCCTTAGGCTAAGGGAGCCCTAGCCTTAGCCTAAACCCAGGGGTGCCCTAGCCTTAGGCTAGGAGAGCCCTAGCCTTAGCCTAAACCCAGGGGTGCCCTAGCCAAAGCATAGGGGTGCCGAAGCCTAAGCCTAGGCGTGCCCTAGCCTAAGCGTAGGGGTGCCCTAGCCTAAGCCTAGGGCTGCACTAGCCTAAGGCTAGGGGTGCCCTAACCCTAGCCTAGCGCTTCCCTAGCCTAAACCTAGGAGTGCCCTAGCCTAAACCTAGGGGTGCCCTAGCCAAAGCCTAGTTGTGCCCTAGCATAACCCTAGAGGTGCCCTAGCCTTAGGCAAGGGGAGCCCTAACCTTAGCGTAATCCTAGGGGTGCCTTAGCCTAAGCCTTGGGGTGCCCTAGCCTAAGCCTAGGGGTGCCCTAGCCTAAGCCTAAGGGTGCCCTAGCCTAAACCTAAGCCTAGTGGTGCCCTAGCCTAAGCCTATGGGTGCCCTAGCCTAAGCTTAGAGGTGCCCTAGCCTTAGGCTAAGGTAGCCCTAGCCTTAGCATAAGCCTCGGGGTGCCCTACCCTCAGCATAGGGGTGCCCTAGCCTCAGCCTTGTGGTGCCCTAGCCTAAGTCTAGTGGTGTCCTAGCCTAAGCCTAGGGGTGCCCTAGCTTAAGCCTAGGAGTGCCCTAGCCTAAGCCTAGGGGTGCCCTAGCCTAACTCTAGGGGTGCCCTAGCCTAAGCCTATGGGTGCCCTAGCCTAAGCCTAGGAGTGCCCTAGCCTAAGCCTAGGGGTGCTTTAGCCTTAGGTTCAGGGAGCCCTAGCTATAGCCTAATCCTAGGGGATCCCTAGCCTTAGCCTATGGGTGCCCTAGCGCAAGCCTATGGGTGCCCTAGCCTTAGACTAGGGGAGCCCTAGACTTAGCCTAAGCCTAGGCCTGACCTAGCCTTAGCCTAAGGGTGCGCTAGCCTAAGTCAAGGGCTTCCCTAGCCTTAGCCTAGTAGTGCCCTAGCCTAAGCCTAGGGGTGCCCTAGCCTTAGGCTAGGGGAGACCTAGCCTTAGCCTAAACCTAGGGGTGCCCTAGCCAAAGCCTAGGGGTGCCTTATCATAAGCCTAAGGGTGCTCTAGCCTTAGGCTAAGGGAGCCCTAGCCTTAACCTAAGGCTAGGGGTGCCCTAGATTAAGCCTAGGGGTGCCCTAGGCTAAGCGTAGGGCTGCCCTAGCCTAAGCCTAGGGGTGCCCTTGCCTAAGCCTAGGGCTGCCCTAGCCTAATCCTAGGAGTGCCCTAGCCTAAGCCTAGGGGTGCCCTAGCCTTAGTCTAGGGGTTCCCTAGCCTAAGCCCAGGTTAGCCCTAGCTTTAGCCTAAGCCTAGGGGTGCCCTAGCCTAAGCCTAGGGTAGCCCTAGCCTACGTCTAGGGGTGCCCGAGCCTAAGCATAGGGGTGCCCTAACATAAGCCTAGGGGTTCCATACCTAAGCCTAGAGGTACCCTAGCCTTAGGCTAGGAGAGCCCTAGCCTTTTCCTAAGCCTAGGGGTGCCCTAGCCTAAGCCTCGGGGTGCCCTAGCCTGAGCGTAGGGGTGCCGTAGCCTTAGGCTAGGGGAGCCCTAGCCTTAGCCTAAGCCTAGGATTGCCCTAGCCTAAGCTTAGTGGTGCCCTAGCCTGAGCCTACGGGTGCCGTAGCCTTAGGATAGGGGAGCCCTAGCCTTAGCCTAAGCCTTGGGGCGCCCTAGCTTAAACCTAGGGGTGCCCTAGCCTAAGCCTAGGGTTACCCTAGCCTAAGTCTAGGGGTGCCCTTCCCTAAGCGTAGGGGTGCCCTATCCTTAGGCTAGGGGAGTCCTCGCCTTAGCCGAAGCCTAGGGGTGCCCTAGCCTAAAACTAGGGGTGCCCTAGCCTAAGCCTAGGGGTGCCCTAGCCCAAGCCTGGGAGTGACCTACCCTAAGCCTAGGGGTGCCCTAGCCTTAGTCTAGGGGTTCCCTAGCCTAAGCCTAGGTTAGCCCTAGCCTTAGCCTAAGCCTAGGGGTGCCCTAGCCTAAGCCTAGGGTTGCCCTAACCTTAGGCTAGGGGAGCCCTAGCCTTAGCCAAAGCCTAGGTGTGACCCAGCCTAAGCCTAGGGGTGCCCTAGCCTACGTCTAGGGGTGCCCTAGCCTAAGCATAGGGGTGCCCTAACATAAGCCTAGGGGTTCCATACCTAAGCCTAGGGGTGCCCTAGCCTAAGCCTAGGGGTGCCCTAGCCTAAGCCTAGGGATGTCCTAGCCTTAGGCTAGGGAAGCCCTAGCATTCGCCTAAGCCTAGGGGTGCACTAGCCTAAGCCTAGGAGTGCCGTAGCCTAAGACTACGGGTGCCCTAGCCTAAGCCTAAGGGTGCCCTAACTTAAGCTTACAGGTGCCCTAGCCTTAGGCTAGGGGAGCCCTAGCCTTAGCCTAAGCCTAGGGGTGCCAAAGCCTAAGCCTAGTGGTGTCCTAGCCTAAGCCGAGGGGTGCCCTAGTCAAAGCCTAAGTGTGCCCTAGCCTTCGACCAGGGGAGCCCAAGCCTTAGCCTAAGCCTAGGGGTGCCCTAGCCTAAGCCTAAGCCTAGGATTGCCCTATCCTAAGCTTAGGGGTGCCTTACCTGAGACTAGGGGTGCCCTAGCCTGAGGCTAGGGGAGCCGAAGCCTTAGCCTAAGCCTACGGGAGCCCTAGCTTAAACCTAGGGGTGCCCTAGCCTAAGCCTAGGGGTGCCCTAGCCTAAGCCTAGAGGAACCCTAGCCTTAGGCTAGGGGAGCCCTAGCTTTTTCCTAAGCCTAGGGGTGCCCTAGCCTAAGCCTCTGGGTGCCATAGCCTGAGCCTAGGGGTGCCGTAGCCTTAGGCTAGGGGAGCCCTAGCCTTAGCCTAAGCCTAGGATTTCCCTAGCCTAAGCTTAGGGGTGCCCTAGCCTGAGTCTAGGGGTGCCCTAGCCTGAGACTAGGGGAGCCGTTGCCTTAGCCTAAGTCTAGGGGTGCCCTAGCCTAAGATTAGGGGTACCCTAGCCTAAGCCTAGGGGTGCACTAGCCTAAGCCTAGTGGTGTCCAAGCCTAAGCCTAGGGGTGTCCTAGCCTAAGTCTAGGGGTGCCCTAGCCTAAGCCTACGGGGGCCCTAGCCTAAGCCTAGGAGTGCCCTAGCCTTAGGCTAAGGGAGCCCTAGCCTTAGCCTAAGCCTAGGGGTGCCCTAGCCAAAGCCTAGGGGTGCCCTAACCTAAGCCTAGAGATGCCCTAGACTTAGGCTAGGCGAGCCCTAACCTTAGCATAAGCCTAGGGGTGCCTTAGCCTAAGCCTTGGGGTGTCCTAGCCTAAGCCTAGGGGTGCCCTAGCCTAAACCTTAGCCTAGGCGTGCCCTAGCCTAAGCCCACGGGTACCCTAGCCTAAGCCTAGGAGTGCCTTCGCCTTAGGCTAGGGTATCCCTAGCCTTAGGCTAAGCCTAGGGGTGCCCGAGCTTAAGCCTAGGGGTGCCCTAGCCTAAGCCTAGGGGTGCCCTAGCCTAAGCCTAGGGGGGCCCTAGCCTAAGCCTAAGGGTGCCCTAACCTAAGCCTCGGGGTGCCCTAGCCTTAGACTAGGGGAGCCCAAGCATTAGCCTAAGCCTTGGGGTGCCCTAGCCTAAGCCTAGGGGTGCCCTAGCCTTAGACTAGGGGAGCCTAATCCTTAGCCTAAGCCGAGGGCTAACCTAGCCTAAGCCTAGGGGTGCCCTAGCCTAAGCCTAGGGCTGCCCTAGCCTAAGCCTAGGAGTGCCCTAGCCTGAGCCTAGGGGTGCCCTAGCCTTAGGCTAGGGGAGTCCTAGCCTTAGCCTAAACCTAGGGGTGCCCTAGCCAAAGCCTAGGGGTGCATTATCCTAAGTCTAGGGGTTCCCTAGCCTTAGGCTAAGGGAGCCGTAGCCTTAGCCTAAGCCTAGGGGTGCCCTAGCCTAAGCTTAGGGGTGCCCTAGGTTAAGCTTAGGGCTGCCCCAGCCTAAGCCAAGGGGTGCCCTAGCCAAAGCCTAGGGGTGCCTAGCCTAAGCCTAGAGGTGCCCTAGCCTTAGGCTAGGGGAGCCCTAACCTTATCGTAAGCCTAGGGGTGCCCTAGCCTAAGCCTAGAGGTGCCGAAGCCTTAGGCTAGGGGAGCCCTAGCCTTAGCCTAAGCCTAGGGGTGCCCTAGCCTCAGCCTTGGGGTGACCTAGCATAATCCTAGGGGTGCCCTAGACTAAGCCTAGTGGTGCCTTAGCCTAAGCTTAGGGGTGTCCTAGCCTTAGCCTAAGCCTAGGGGTGCCCTAGCCTAAGCCTAGGGGTGCCCTAGCCTAAGCCTATGGGTGCCCTAGCCTTAGGCTAGGAGTACCCTAGCCTTAGGCTAGGGGATCCCTACCCTTAGCCTAAGCTAGGGGTGCCCTAGCTTAAGCCTAGGGGTACTCTAGCCTAAGCCTATGGCTGCCCTCGCCAAAGCCTAGGGGTGACCTAGCCTAAGCTTAGAAGTTCCCTATCCTAAGCCTAGGGGTGCCCTAGCCAAAGCCTAGGGGTGCCCTAGCCTAAGCCTAGGGGTGCCCTAGCCTTAGGCTATGGGAGCCCTAGCTTTAGCCTAAGCCTACGGGTGCCCTAGCTTAAGCCTAGGGGTGCCCTAGCCTAAGCCTAGGGGTGCCCTAGCCTAAGCCTAGGGGTGCCCTAGCCTAAGCCTAGGGGTGCCTTTGCCTAAGCCTACTGTTGCCTTTGCCTAAGCCTAGGGGTGCCCTACCCTAAGCCTAAGGGTGCCCTAGCCATAGGCTAGGGGAGCCCTTTCCTTAGCCTAAGCCTAGGGGTGACCAAGCCTAAGCCTAGGGGTGCCCTAGCCTAAGCCTAGGGGTGCCCTACCCTAAGCCTAAGGGTGCCCTAGCCATAGGCTAGGGGAGCCCTTTCCTTAGCCTAAGCCTAGGGGTGCCCAAGCCTAAGCCTAGGGGTGCCCTAGCCTAAGCCTAGGGGTGCCCAGCCTTCGACTAGAGGTGCTCTAGCCTTAGGCTAGGGGAGCCCTAGCCTTAGCCTAAGCCTAGGGGTGCCCTAGCCTAAGCCTAGGGGTGCTCTAGCCTTAGGCTAGGGGAGCCTAGCCTTAGCCTAAGCCTAGGGGTGCCCTAGCCTAAGCCTAGGGGTGCCCTAGCCTAAGCCTTCGGGTGCCCTAGCCTGAGGCTAGGGGAGCCCTAGCCTTATCCTAAGCCTAGGGTGCCCTAGCCTAAGCCTAGGGGTGCCCTAACCTGAGCCTAGGGGTGCCCTAGCCTGAGCCTATGTGTGCCCTAGCCTGAGGCTAGGGGAGCCCTAACGTTAGTCTAGCCTAGGATTGCCCTAGCCTAAGTCTAGGGGTGCCATAGCCTGAGTCTAGTGGTGCACTAGCCTGAGGCAAGGGGAGCCGCAGCCATAGCCTAAGCCTAGGGGAGACCTAGCCTAAGCCTAGGGGTGCCCTAGCCTAAGCCTAGGGGTGCCCTAGCCTTAGGCTAGGGGAGCCCTAACCTGAGCCTAGGGGTGCCCTAGCCTGAGGATAGGGGAGCCCTAGACGTAGCCTAAGCCTAGGATTGTCCTAGCCTAAGCTAACGGGTGCCCTAGACGGGTGCCCTTGCCTGAGGCTAGGGGAGCCATTGCCTTAGCCTAAGTGTACAGGTGCCCTAGCCTAAGACTAGGGGTGCCCTAGCCTTAGTCTAGCGGTTCCCTAGCCTAAGCCTAGGGGTGCCTTAGCCTAAGCCTAGGTTAGCCCTAGCCTTAGCCTAAGCATAGGGGTGGCCTAGCCTAAGCCTAGGGGTGCCCTAGCCTAAGCCTAGGGGTGCTCTAGCCTTAGGCTAGGGGAGCCCTAGCCTTAGCCTAAGCCTAGGGGTGCCCTAGTCAAAGCCTAGGGGTGCCCTAGCCAAAGCCTAGGGGTGCCCTAGCCTTAGGCTTGTGGAGCCCTAACCTTAGCGTAAGCCTAGGGCTGCTCTAGCCTAAGCCTAGGAGTGCCCTAGCCTAAGCTTAGGGGTGCCCTAGCCTGAGTTTAGGGGTGCCCTAGCCTGAGGCTAGGGGAGCCGTTGCCTTAGTCTAAGTCTATGGGTGCCCTAGCCTAAGCCTAGGGGTTCCCTAGCCTAAGCCTAGGGGTGCCCTAGCCTTAGGCTAGGGGTTCCCTAGCCTGAGCCTACGGGTGCCCTAGCCTGAGGCTAGGGGAGCCCTAGCATTAGTCTAGCCTAGGATTGCCCTAGCCTAAGCCTAGGGTGCCATGGCCTGAGTCTAGGAGTGCCCCAGCCTGACTATGGGAGCCGTATCCTTAGCCTAAGCCTAGGCATGCCCCAGCCTAAGCCTAGGGGTGCCCTAGCCTAAGCCTAGGGGTGCCCTAGCCTTAGGCCAGGGAACCCTAGCCTTAGCCTAAGCCTAGGGGCGCCCTATCCTAAACCTAGGGGTGCCCTAGCCTAAGCTTAGGGGTGCCCTAGCCTTAGGCTAGGGGATCCCTACCCTTAGCCTAAGCTAGGGGTGCCCTAGCTTAAGCCTAGGGGTGCTCTAGCCTAAGCCTATGGCTGCCCTCGCCAAAGCCTAGGGGTGACCTAGCCTAAGCTTAGAAGTTCCCTATCCTAAGCCTAGGGGTGCCCTAGCCAAAGCCTAGGGGTGCCCTAGCCTAAGCCTAGGGGTGCCCTAGCCTTAGACTATGGGAGCCCTAGCTTTAGCCTAAGCCTACGGGTGCCCTAGCTTAAGCCTAGGGGTGCCCTAGCCTAAGCCTAGGGGTGCCCTAGCCTAAGCCTAGGGGTGCCCTAGCCTAAGCCTAGGGGTGCCTTTGCCTAAGCCTACTGTTGCCTTTGCCTAAGCCTAGGGGTGCCCTACCCTAAGCCTAAGGGTGCCCTAGCCATAGGCTAGGGGAGCCCTTTCCTTAGCCTAAGCCTAGGGGTGACCAAGCCTAAGCCTAGGGGTGCCCTAGCCTAAGCCTAGGGGTGCCCTACCCTAAGCCTAAGGGTGCCCTAGCCATAGGCTAGGGGAGCCCTTTCCTTAGCCTAAGCCTAGGGGTGCCCAAGCCTAAGCCTAGGGGTGCCCTAGCCTAAGCCTAGGGGTGCCCAGCCTTCGACTAGAGGTGCTCTAGCCTTAGGCTAGGGGAGCCCTAGCCTTAGCTTAAGCCTAGGGGTGCCCTAGCCTAAGCCTAGGGGTGCTCTAGCCTTAGGCTAGGGGAGCCTAGCCTTAGCCTAAGCCTAGGGGTGCCCTAGCCTAAGCCTAGGGGTGCCCTAGCCTAAGCCTTCGGGTGCCCTAGCCTGAGGCTAGGGGAGCCCTAGCCTTATCCTAAGCCTAGGGGTGCCCTAGCCTAAGCCTAGGGGTGCCCTAACCTGAGCCTAGGGGTGCCCTAGCCTGAGCCTATGTGTGCCCTAGCCTGAGGCTAGGGGAGCCCTAACGTTAGTCTAGCCTAGGATTGCCCTAGCCTAAGTCTAGGGGTGCCATAGCCTGAGTCTAGTGGTGCACTAGCCTGAGGCAAGGGGAGCCGCAGCCATAGCCTAAGCCTAGGGGAGACCTAGCCTAAGCCTAGGGGTGCCCTAGCCTAAGCCTAGGGGTGCCCTAGCCTTAGGCTAGGGTAGCCCTAACCTGAGCCTAGGGGTGCCCTAGCCTGAGGATAGGGGAGCCCTAGACGTAGCCTAAGCCTAGGATTGTCCTAGCCTAAGCTAACGGGTGCCCTAGACGGGTGCCCTTGCCTGAGGCTAGGGGAGCCGTTGCCTTAGCCTAAGTGTACAGGTGCCCTAGCCTAAGACTAGGGGTGCCCTAGCCTTAGTCTAGTGGTTCCCTAGCCTAAGCCTAGGGGTGCCTTAGCCTAAGCCTAGGTTAGCCCTAGCCTTAGCCTAAGCATAGGGGTGGCCTAGCCTAAGCCTAGGGGTGCCCTAGCCTAAGCCTAGGGGTGCTCTAGCCTTAGGCTAGGGGAGCCCTAGCCTTAGCCTAAGCCTAGGTGTGCCCTAGTCAAAGCCTAGGGGTGCCCTTGCCAAAGCCTAGGGGTGCCCTAGCCTTAGGCTTGTGGAGCCCTAACCTTAGCGTAAGCCTAGGGCTGCTCTAGCCTAAGCCTAGGAGTGCCCTAGCCTAAGCTTAGGAGTGCCCTAGCCTGAGTTTAGGGGTGCCCTAGCCTGAGGCTAGGGGAGCCGTTGCCTTAGTCTAAGTCTATGGGTGCCCTAGCCTAAGCCTAGGGGTTCCCTAGCCTAAGCCTAGGGGTGCCCTAGCCTTAGGCTAGGGGTTCCCTAGCCTGAGCCTACGGGTGCCCTAGCCTGAGGCTAGGGGAGCCCTAGCCTTAGTCTAGCCTAGGATTGCCCTAGCCTAAGCCTAGGGTGCCATGGCCTGAGTCTAGGAGTGCCCCAGCCTGACTATGGGAGCCGTAGCCTTAGCCTAAGCCTAGGCATGCCCCAGCCTAAGCCTAGGGGTGCCCTAGCCTAAGCCTAGGGGTGCCCTAGCCTTAGGCCAGGGAACCCTAGCCTTAGCCTAAGCCTAGGGGCGCCCTATCCTAAACCTAGGGGTGCCCTAGCCTAAGCTTAGGGGTGCCCTAGCCTTAGGCTAGGGGAGCCCTAGCCTTAGCCTAAACCTAGGGGTGCCCTATCTTTAGGCTAGCGGAGTCCTCGCCTTAGCCGAAGCCTAGGGGTGCCCTAGCCTAAGCCTAGGGGTGCCCTAGCCTAAGCCTAGGGGTGCCTAGCCTAAGCATAGGGGTGCCCTAACCTAAGCCTAGGGGTTCCATACCTAAGCCTAGGGGTGCCCTAGCCTAAGCCTAGGGGTGCCCTAGCCTAAGCCTAGGGGTGCCTTAGCCTTAGGCTAGGGAAGCCCTAGCCTTAGCCTAAGCCTATTGGTGCACTAGCCTAAGCCTAGGGGTGCCCTAGACTAAGCCTAAGGGTGCCCTAACCTAAGCCTAGGGGAGCCCTAGCCTTAGGCTAGGGGAGCCTTAGCCTTAGCCTAAGCCTAGGGGTGACCTAGCCTAAGCCTAGTGGTGTCCTAGCCTAAGCCTAGGGGTGCCCTAGCTTAAGCCTAGGGGTGCCCTAGCCTAAGCCTAGCGGTGCTCTAGTCTAAGCCTTATGGTGCCCTAGCCTTAGACTAGGGGAGCCCAAGCCTTAGCCTAATCCTAGGGGTGCCCTAGCCTAAGCCTAGGGGTGCCCTAGCCCAAGCCTATGGGTGCCCTAGCCTTAGGCTAAGGGAGCCCTAGCCTTAGCCTAAACCCAGGGGTGCCCTAGCCTTAGGCTAGGAGAGCCCTAGCCTTAGCCTAAACCCAGGGGTGCCCTAGCCAAAGCATAGGGGTGCCGAAGCCTAAGCCTAGGCGTGCCCTAGCCTAAGCGTAGGGGTGCCCTAGCCTAAGCCTAGGGCTGCACTAGCCTAAGGCTAGGGGTGCCCTAACCCTAGCCAAGCGCTGCCCTAGCCTAAACCTAGGAGTGCCCTAGCCTAAGCCTAGGGGTGCCCTAGCCAAAGCCTAGTTGTGCCCTAGCATAACCCTAGAGGTGCCGTAGCCTTAGGCAAGGGGAGCCCTAACCTTAGCGTAATCCTAGGGGTGCCTTAGCCTAAGCCTTGGGGTGCCCTAGCCTAAGCCTAGGGGTGCCCTAGCCTAAGCCTAAGGGTGCCCTAGCCTAAACCTAAGCCTAGTGGTGCCCTAGCCTAAGCCTAGGGGTACCCTAGCCTAAGCTTAGAGGTGCCCTAGCCTTAGGCTAAGGTAGCCCTAGCCTTAGCATAAGCCTCGGGGTGCCCTACCCTCAGCGTAGGGGTGCCCTAGCCTCAGCCTTGTGGTGCCCTAGCCTAAGCCTAGTGGTGTCCTAGCCTAAGCCTAGGGGTGCCCTAGCTTAAGCCTAGGAGTGCCCTAGCCTAAGCCTAGGGGTGCCCTAGCCTAACTCTAGGGGTGCCCTAGCCTAAGCCTATGGGTGCCCTAGCCTAAGCCTAGGAGTGCCCTAGCCTAAGCCTAGGGGTGCTTTAGCCTTAGGTTCGGGGAGCCCTAGCTATAGCCTAATCCTAGGGGATCCCTAGCCTTAGCCTATGGTGCCCTAGCGCAAGCCTATGGGTGCCCTAGCCTTAGACTAGGGGAGCCCTAGACTTAGCCTAAGCCTAGGCCTGACCTAGCCTTAGCCTAAGGGTGCGCTAGCCTAAGCCAAGGGCTTCCCTAGCCTTAGCCTAGTAGTGCCCTAGCCTAAGCCTAGGGGTGCCCTAGGCTTAGGCTAGGGGAGACCTAGCCTTAGCCTAAACCTAGGGGTGCCCTAGCCAAAGCCTAGGGGTGCCCGAGCCTAAGCATAGGGGTGCCCTAACATAAGCCTAGGGGTTCCATACCTAACCTAGAGGTACCCTAGCCTTAGGCTAGGGGAGCCCTAGCCTTTTCCTAAGCCTAGGGGTGCCCTAGCCTAAGCCTCGGGGTGCCCTAGCCTGAGCGTAGGGGTGCCGTAGCCTTAGGCTAGGGGAGCCCTAGCCTTAGCCTAAGCCTAGGATTGCCCTAGCCTAAGCTTAGTGGTGCCCTAGCCTGAGCCTACGGGTGCCGTAGCCTTAGGATAGGGGAGCCCTAGCCTTAGCCTAAGCCTTGGGGCGCCCTAGCTTAAACCTAGGGGTGCCCTAGCCTAAGCCTAGGGTTACCCTAGCCTAAGTCTAGGGGTGCCCTACCCTAAGCGTAGGGGTGCCCTATCCTTAGGCTAGGGGAGTCCTCGCCTTAGCCGAAGCCTAGGGGTGCCCTAGCCTAAAACTAGGGGTGCCCTAGCCTAAGCCTAGGGGTGCCCTAGCCCAAGCCTGGGAGTGACCTACCCTAAGCCTAGGGGTGCCCTAGCCTTAGTCTAGGGGTTCCCTAGCCTAAGCCTAGGTTAGCCCTAGCCTTAGCCTAAGCCTAGGGGTGCCCTAGCCTAAGCCTAGGGTTGCCCTAACCTTAGGCTAGGGGAGCCCTAGCCTTAGCCAAAGCCTAGGTGTGACCCAGCTTAAGCCTAGGGGTGCCCTAGCCTACGTCTAGGGGTGCCCTAGCCTAAGCATAGGGGTGCCCTAACATAAGCCTAGGGGTTCCATACCTAAGCCTAGGGGTGCCCTAGCCTAAGCCTAGGGGTGCCCTAGCCTAAGCCTAGGGATGTACTAGCCTTAGGCTAGGGAAGCCCTAGCATTCGCCTAAGCCTAGGGGTGCACTAGCCTAAGCCTAGGAGTGCCGTAGCCTAAGACTACGAGTGCCCTAGCCTAAGCCTAAGGGTGCCCTAACTTAAGCTTACAGGTGCCCTAGCCTTAGGCTAGGGGAGCCCTAGCCTTAGCCTAAGCCTAGGGGTGCCAAAGCTTAAGCCTAGTGGTGTCCTAGCCTAAGCCGAGGGGTGCCCTAGTCAAAGCCTAAGTGTGCCCTAGCCTTCGACCAAGGGAGCCCAAGCCTTAGCCCAAGCCTAGGGGTGCCCTAGCCTAAGCCTAAGCCTAGGATTGCCCTATCCTAAGCTTAGGGGTGCCTTACCTGAGTCTAGAGGTGCCCTAGCCTGAGGCTAGGAGAGCCGAAGCCTTAGCCTAAGCCTACGGGAGCCCTAGCTTAAACCTAGGGGTGCCCTAGCCTAAGCCTAGGGGTGCCCTAGCCTAAGCCTAGAGGAACCCTAGCCTTAGGCTAGGGGAGCCCTAGCTTTTTCCTAAGCCCAGGGGTGCCCTAGCCTAAGCCTCTGGGTGCCCTAGCCTGAGCCTAGGGGTGCCGTAGCCTTAGGCTAGGGGAGCCCTAGCCTTAGCCTAAGCCTAGGATTTCCCTAGCCTAAGCTTAGGGGTGCCCTAGCCTGAGTCTAGGGGTGCCCTAGCCTGAGACAAGGGGAGCCGTTGCCTTAGCCTAAGTCTAGGGGTGCCCTAGCCTAAGACTAGGGGTACCCTAGCCTAAGCCTAGGGGTGCACTAGCCTAAGCCTAGTGGTGTCCAAGCCTAAGCCTAGGGGTGCCCTAGCCTAAGTCTAGGGGTGCCCTAGCCTAAGCCTACGGGGGCCCTAGCCTAAGCCTAGGAGTGCCCTAGCCTTAGGCTAAGGGAGCCCTAGCCTTAGCCTAAGCCTAGGGGTGCCCTAGCCAAAGCCTAGGGGTGCCCTAACCTAAGCCTAGAGATGCCCTAGACTTAGGCTAGGCGAGCCCTAACCTTAGCATAAGCCTAGGGGTGCCTTAGCCTAAGCCTTGGGGTGTCCTAGCCTAAGCCTAGGGGTGCCCTAGCCTAAACCTTAGCCTAGGCGTGCCCTAGCCTAAGCCCACAGGAACCCTAGCCTAAGCCTAGGAGTGCCTTCGCCTTAGGCTAGGGGATCCCTAGCCTTAGGCTAAGCCTAGGGGTGCCCGAGCTTAAGCCTAGGGGTGCCCTAGCCTAAGCCTAGGGGTGCCCAGCCTTCGACTAGAGGTGCCCTAGCCTTAGGCTAGGGGAGCCCTAGCCTTAGCCTAAGCCTAGGGGTGCCCTAGCCTAAGCCTAGGGGTGCTCTAGCCTTAGGCTAGGGGAGCCTAGCCTTAGCCTAAGCCTAGGGGTGCCCTAGCCTAAGCCTAGGGGTGCCCTAGCCTAAGCCTTCGGGTGCCCTAGCCTGACGCTAGGGGAGCCCTAGCCTTATCCTAAGCCTAGGGGTGCCCTAGCCTAAGCCGAGGGGTGCCCTAACCTGAGCCTAGGGGTGCCCTAGCCTGAGCCTATGGGTGCCCTAGCCTGAGGCTAGGGGAGCCCTAACGTTAGTCTAGCCTAGGATTGCCCTAGCCTAAGTCTAGGGGTGCCATAGCCTGAGTCTAGTGGTGCACTAGCCTGAGGCAAGGGGAGCCGCAGCCATAGCCTAAGCCTAGGGGAGACCTAGCCTAAGCCTAGGGGTGCCCTAGCCTAAGCCTAGGGGTGCCCTAGCCTTAGGCTAGGGGAGCCCTAACCTGAGCCTAGGGGTGCCCTAGCCTGAGGATAGGGGAGCCCTAGACGTAGCCTAAGCCTAGGATTGTCCTAGCCTAAGCTAACGGGTGCCCTAGACGGGTGCCCTTGCCTGAGGCTAGGGGAGCCGTTGCCTTAGCCTAAGTGTACAGGTGCCCTAGCCTAAGACTAGGGGTGCCCTAGCCTTAGTCTAGTGGTTCCGTAGCCTAAGCCTAGGGGTGCCTTAGCCTAAGCCTAGGTTAGCCCTAGCCTTAGCCTAAGCATAGGGGTGGCCTAGCCTAAGCCTAGGGGTGCCCTAGCCTAAGCCTAGGGGTGCTCTAGCCTTAGGCTAGGGGAGCCCTAGCCTTAGCCTAAGCCTAGGGGTGCCCTAGTCAAAGCCTAGGGGTGCCCTAGCCAAAGCCTAGGGGTGCCCTAGCCTTAGGCTTGTGGAGCCCTAACCTTAGCGTAAGCCTAGGGCTGCTCTAGCCTAAGCCTAGGAGTGCCCTAGCCTAAGCTTAGGGGTGCCCTAGCCTGAGTTTAGGGGTGCCCTAGCCTGAGGCTAGGGGAGCCGTTGCCTTAGTCTAAGTCTATGGGTGCCCTAGCCTAAGCCTAGGGGTTCCCTAGCCTAAGCCTAGGGGTGCCCTAGCCTTAGGCTAGGGGTTCCCTAGCCTGAGCCTACGGGTGCCCTAGCCTGAGGCTAGGGGAGCCCTAGCCTTAGTCTAGCCTAGGATTGCCCTAGCCTAAGCCTAGGGTGCCATGGCCTGAGTCTAGGAGTGCCCCAGCCTGACTATGGGAGCCGTAGCCTTAGCCTAAGCCTAGGCATGCCCCAGCCTAAGCCTAGGGGTGCCCTAGCCTAAGCCTAGGGGTGCCCTAGCCTTAGGCCAGGGAACCCTAGCCTTAGCCTAAGCCTAGGGGCGCCCTATCCTAAACCTAGGGGTGCCCTAGCCTAAGCTTAGGGGTGCCCTAGCCTTAGGCTAGGGGAGCCCTAGCCTTAGCCTAAACCTAGGGGTGCCCTATCTTTAGGCTAGCGGAGTCCTCGCCTTAGCCGAAGCCTAGGGGTGCCCTAGCCTAAGCCTAGGGGTGCCCTAGCCTAAGCCTAGGGGTGCCTAGCCTAAGCATAGGGGTGCCCTAACCTAAGCCTAGGGGTTCCATACCTAAGCCTAGGGGTGCCCTAGCCTAAGCCTAGGGGTGCCCTAGCCTAAGCCTAGGGGTGCCTTAGCCTTAGGCTAGGGAAGCCCTAGCCTTAGCCTAAGCCTATTGGTGCACTAGCCTAAGCCTAGGGGTGCCCTAGACTAAGCCTAAGGGTGCCCTAACCTAAGCCTAGGGGAGCCCTAGCCTTAGGCTAGGGGAGCCTTAGCCTTAGCCTAAGCCTAGGGGTGACCTAGCCTAAGCCTAGTGGTGTCCTAGCCTAAGCCTAGGGGTGCCCTAGCTTAAGCCTAGGGGTGCCCTAGCCTAAGCCTAGCGGTGCTCTAGTCTAAGCCTTATGGTGCCCTAGCCTTAGACTAGGGGAGCCCAAGCCTTAGCCTAATCCTAGGGGTGCCCTAGCCTAAGCCTAGGGGTGCCCTAGCCCAAGCCTATGGGTGCCCTAGCCTTAGGCTAAGGGAGCCCTAGCCTTAGCCTAAACCCAGGGGTGCCCTAGCCTTAGGCTAGGAGAGCCCTAGCCTTAGCCTAAACCCAGGGGTGCCCTAGCCAAAGCATAGGGGTGCCGAAGCCTAAGCCTAGGCGTGCCCTAGCCTAAGCGTAGGGGTGCCCTAGCCTAAGCCTAGGGCTGCACTAGCCTAAGGCTAGGGGTGCCCTAACCCTAGCCTAGCGCTGCCCTAGCCTAAACCTAGGAGTGCCCTAGCCTAAGCCTAGGGGTGCCCTAGCCAAAGCCTAGTTGTGCCCTAGCATAACCCTAGAGGTGCCCTAGCCTTAGGCAAGGGGAGCCCTAACCTTAGCGTAATCCTAGGGGTGCCTTAGCCTAAGCCTTGGGGTGCCCTAGCCTAAGCCTAGGGGTGGCCTAGCCTAAGCCTAAGGGTGCCCTAGCCTAAACCTAAGCCTAGTGGTGCCCTAGCCTAAGCCTAGGGGTGCCCTAGCCTAAGCTTAGAGGTGCCCTAGCCTTAGGCTAAGGTAGCCCTAGCCTTAGCATAAGCCTCGGGGTGCCCTACCCTCAGCGTAGGGGTGCCCTAGCCTAAGCCTATGGGTGCCCTAGCCTAAGCCTAGGAGTGCCCTAGCCTAAGCCTAGGGGTGCTTTAGCCTTAGGTTCGGGGAGCCCTAGCTATAGCCTAATCCTAGGGGATACCTAGCCTTAGCCTATGGGTGCCCTAGCGCAAGCCTATGGGTGCCCTAGCCTTAGACTAGGGGAGCCCTAGACTTAGCCTAAGCCTAGGCCTGACCTAGCCTTAGCCTAAGGGTGCGCTAGCCTAAGCCAAGGGCTTCCCTAGCCTTAGCCTAGTAGTGCCCTAGCCTAAGCCTAGGGGTGCCCTAGCCTTAGGCTAGGGGAGACCTAGCCTTAGCCTAAACCTAGGGGTGCCCAAGCCAAAGCCTAGGGGTGCCCGATCCTAAGCATAGGGGTGCCCTAACATAAGCCTAGGGGTTCCATACCTAAGCCTAGAGGCACCCTAGCCTTAGGCTAGGGGAGCCCTAGCCTTTTCCTAAGCCTAGGGGTGCCCTAGCCTAAGCCTAGGGGTGCCCTAGCCTGAGCGTAGGGCTGCCGTAGCCTTAGGCTAGGGGAGCCCTAGCCTTAGCCTAAGCCTAGGATTGCCCTAGCCTAAGCTTAGTGGTGCCCTAGCCTGAGCCTACGGGTGCCGTAGCCTTAGGATAGGGGAGCCCTAGCCTTAGCCTAAGCCTTGGGGCGCCCTAACTTAAACCTAGGGGTGCCCTAGCCTAAGCCTAGGGTTACCCTAGCCTAAGTCTAGGGGTGCCCTACCCTAAGCGTAGGGGTGCCCTATCCTTAGGCTAGGGGAGTCCTCGCCTTAGCCGAAGCCTAGGGGTGCCCTAGCCTAAAACTAGGGGTGCCCTAGCCTAAGCCTTGGGGTGCCCTACCCCAAGCCTGGGAGTGACCTACCCTAAGCCTAGGGGTGCCCTAGCCTTAGTCTAGGGGTTCCCTAGCCTAAGCCTAGGTTAGCCCTAGCCTTAGCCTAAGCCTAGGGGTGCCCTAGCCTAAGCCTAGGGTTGCCCTAACCTTAGGCTAGGGGAGCCCTAGCCTTAGCCAAAGCCTAGGTGTGACCCAGCCTAAGCCTAGGGGTGCCCTAGCCTACGTCTAGGGGTGCCCTAGCCTAAGCATAGGGGTGCCCTAACATAAGCCTAGGGGTTCCATACCTAAGCCTAGGGGTGCCCTAGCCTAAGCCTAGGGGTGCCCTAGCCTAAGCCTAGGGATGTCCTAGCCTTAGGCTAGGGAAGCCCTAGCATTCGCCTAAGCCTAGGGGTGCACTAGCCTAAGCCTAGGAGTGCCGTAGCCTAAGAGTACGGGTGCCCTAGCCTAAGCCTAAGGGTGCCCTAACTTAAGCTTACAGGTGCCCTAGCCTTAGGCTAGGGGAGCCCTAGCCTTAGCCTAAGCCTAGGGGTGCCAAAGCCTAAGACTAGTGGTGTCCTAGCCTAAGCCGAGGGGTGCCCTAGTCAAAGCCTAAGTGTGCCCTAGCCTTCGACCAGGGGAGCCCAAGCCTTAGCCCAAGCCTAGGGGTGCCCTAGCCTAAGCCTAAGCCTAGGATTGCCCTATCCTAAGCTTAGGGGTGCCTTACCTGAGTCTAGGGGTGCCCTAGCCTGAGGCTAGGGGAGCCGAAGCCTTAGCCTAAGCCTACGGGAGCCCTAGCTTAAACCTAGGGGTGCCCTAGCCTAAGCCTAGGGGTGCCCTAGCCTAAACCTTAGCCTAGGCGTGCCCTAGCCTAAGCCCACAGGTACCCTAGCCTAAGCCTAGGAGTGCCTTCGCCTTAGGCTAGGGGATCCCTAGCCTTAGGCTAAGCCTAGGGGTGCCCGAGCTTAAGCCTAGGGGTGCCCTAGCCTAAGCCTAGGGGTGCCCAGCCTTCGACTAGAGGTGCCCTAGCCTTAGGCTAGGGGAGCCCTAGCCTTAGCCTAAGCCTAGGGGTGCCCTAGCCTAAGCCTAGGGGTGCTCTAGCCTTAGGCTAGGGGAGCCTAGCCTTAGCCTAAGCCTAGGGGTGCCCTAGCCTAAGCCTAGGGGTGTCCTAGCCTAAGCCTTCGGGTGCCCTAGCCTGAGGCTAGGGGAGCCCTAGCCTTATCCTAAGCCTAGGGGTGCCCTAGCCTAAGCCTAGGGGTGCCCTAACCTGAGCCTAGGGGTGCCCTAGCCTGAGCCTATGGGTGCCCTAGCCTGAGGCTAGGGGAGCCCTAACGTTAGTCTAGCCTAAAATTGCCCTAGCCTAAGTCTAGGGGTGCCATAGCCTGAGTCTAGTGGTGCACTAGCCTGAGGCAAGGGGAGCCGCAGCCATAGCCTAAGCCTAGGGGAGACCTAGCCTAAGCCTAGGGGTGCCCTAGCCTAAGCCTAGGGGTGCCCTAGCCTTAGGCTAGGGGAGCCCTAACCTGAGCCTAGGGGTGCCCTAGCCTGAGGATAGGGGAGCCCTAGACGTAGCCTAAGCCTAGGATTGTCCTAGCCTAAGCTAACGGGTGCCCTAGACGGGTGCCCTTGCCTGAGGCTAGGGGAGCTGTTGCCTTAGCCTAAGTGTACAGGTGCCCTAGCCTAAGACTAGGGGTGCCCTAGCCTTAGTCTAGCGGTTCCCTAGCCTAAGCCTAGGGGTGCCTTAGCCTAAGCCTAGGTTAGCCCTAGCCTTAGCCTAAGCATAGGGGTGGCCTAGCCTAAGCCTAGGGGTGCCCTAGCCTAAGCCTAGGGGTGCTCTAGCCTTAGGCTAGGGGAGCCCTAGCCTTAGCCTAAGCCTAGGGGTGCCCTAGTCAAAGCCTAGGGGTGCCCTAGCCTTAGGCTTGTGGAGCCCTAACCTTAGCGTAAGCCTAGGGCTGCTCTAGCCTAAGCCTAGGAGTGCCCTAGCCTAAGCTTAGGGGTGCCCTAGCCTGAGTTTAGGGGTGCCCTAGCCTTAGGCTAGGGGTTCCCTAGCCTGAGCCTACGGGTGCCCTAGCCTGAGGCTAGGGGAGCCCTAGCATTAGTCTAGCCTAGGATTGCCCTAGCCTAAGCCTAGGGTGCCATGGCCTGAGTCTAGGAGTGCCCCAGCCTGACTATGGGAGCCGTAGCCTTAGCCTAAGCCTAGGCATGCCCCAGCCTAAGCCTAGGGGTGCCCTAGCCTAAGCCTAGGGGTGCCCTAGCCTTAGGCCAGGGAACCCTAGCCTTAGCCTAAGCCTAGGGGCGCCCTATCCTAAACCTAGGGGTGCCCTAGCCTAAGCTTAGGGGTGCCCTAGCCTTAGGCTAGGGGAGCCCTAGCCTTAGCCTAAACCTAGGGGTGCCCTATCTTTAGGCTAGCGGAGTCCTCGCCTTAGCCGAAGCCTAGGGGTGCCCTAGCCTAAGCCTAGGGGTGCCCTAGCCTAAGCCTAGGGGTGCCTAGCCTAAGCATAGGGGTGCCCTAACCTAAGCCTAGGGGTTCCATACCTAAGCCTAGGGGTGCCCTAGCCTAAGCCTAGGGGTGCCCTAGCCTAAGCCTAGGGGTGCCTTAGCCTTAGGCTAGGGAAGCCCTAGCCTTAGCCTAAGCCTATTGGTGCACTAGCCTAAGCCTAGGGGTGCCCTAGACTAAGCCTAAGGGTGCCCTAACCTAAGCCTAGGGGAGCCCTAGCCTTAGGCTAGGGGAGCCTTAGCCTTAGCCTAAGCCTAGGGGTGACCTAGCCTAAGCCTAGTGGTGTCCTAGCCTAAGCCTAGGGGTGCCCTAGCTTAAGCCTAGGGGTGCCCTAGCCTAAGCCTAGCGGTGCTCTAGTCTAAGCCTTATGGTGCCCTAGCCTTAGACTAGGGGAGCCCAAGCCTTAGCCTAATCCTAGGGGTGCCCTAGCCTAAGCCTAGGGGTGCCCTAGCCCAAGCCTATGGGTGCCCTAGCCTTAGGCTAAGGGAGCCCTAGCCTTAGCCTAAACCCAGGGGTGCCCTAGCCTTAGGCTAGGAGAGCCCTAGCCTTAGCCTAAACCCAGGGGTGCCCTAGCCAAAGCATAGGGGTGCCGAAGCCTAAGCCTAGGCGTGCCCTAGCCTAAGCGTAGGGGTGCCCTAGCCTAAGCCTAGGGCTGCACTAGCCTAAGGCTAGGGGTGCCCTAACCCTAGCCTAGCGCTGCCCTAGCCTAAACCTAGGAGTACCCTAGCCTAAGCTTAGGGGTGCCCTAGCCAAAGCCTAGTTGTGCCCTAGCATAACCCTAGAGGTGCCCTAGCCTTAGGCAAGGGGAGCCCTAACCTTAGCGTAATCCTAGGGGTGCCTTAGCCTAAGCCTTGGGGTGCCCTAGCCTAAGCCTAGGGGTGCCCTAGCCTAAGCCTAAGGGTGCCCTAGCCTAAACCTAAGCCTAGTGGTGCCCTAGCCTAAGCCTAGGGGTGCCCTAGCCTAAGCTTAGAGGTGCCCTAGCCTTAGGCTAAGGTAGCCCTAGCCTTAGCATAAGCCTCGGGGTGCCCTACCCTCAGCGTAGGGGTGCCCTAGCCTCAGCCTTGTGGTGCCCTAGCCTAAGCCTAGTGGTGTCCTAGCCTAAGCCTAGGGGTGCCCTAGCTTAAGCCTAGGAGTGCCCTAGCCTAAGCCTAGGGGTGCCCTAGCCTAACTCTAGGGGTGCCCTAGCCTAAGCCTATGGGTGCCCTAGCCTAAGCCTAGGAGTGCCCTAGCCTAAGCCTAGGGGTGCTTTAGCCTTAGGTTCGGGGAGCCCTAGCTATAGCCTAATCCTAGGGGATCCCTAGCCTTAGCCTATGGGTGCCCTAGCGCAAGCCTATGGGTGCCCTAGCCTTAGACTAGGGGAGCCCTAGACTTAGCCTAAGCCTAGGCCTGACCTAGCCTTAGCCTAAGGGTGCGCTAGCCTAAGCCAAGGGCTTCCCTAGCCTTAGCCTAGTAGTGCCCTAGCCTAAGCCTAGGGGTGCCCTAGCCTTAGGCTAGGGGAGACCTAGCCTTAGCCTAAACCTAGGGGTGCCCTAGCCAAAGCCTAGGGGTGCCCGAGCCTAAGCATAGGGGTGCCCTAACATAAGCCTAGGGGTTCCATACCTAAGCCTAGAGGTACCCTAGCCTTAGGCTAGGGGAGCCCTAGCCTTTTCCTAAGCCTAGGGGTGCCCTAGCCTAAGCCTCGGGGTGCCCTAGCCTGAGCGTAGGGGTGCCGTAGCCTTAGGCTAGGGGAGCCCTAGCCTTAGCCTAAGCCTAGGATTGCCCTAGCCTAAGCTTAGTGGTGCCCTAGCCTGAGCCTACGAGTGCCGTAGCCTTAGGATAGGGGAGCCCTAGCCTTAGCCTAAGCCTTGGGGCGCCCTAGCTTAAACCTAGGGGTGCCCTAGCCTAAGCCTAGGGTTACCCTAGCCTAAGTCTAGGGGTGCCCTACCCTAAGCGTAGGGGTGCCCTATCCTTAGGCTAGGGGAGTCCTCGCCTTAGCCGAAGCCTAGGGGTGCCCTAGCCTAAAACTAGGGGTGCCCTAGCCTAAGCCTAGGGGTGCCCTAGCCCAAGCCTGGGAGTGACCTACCCTAAGCCTAGGGGTGCCCTAGCCTTAGTCTAGGGGTTCCCTAGCCTAAGCCTAGGTTAGCCCTAGCCTTAGCCTAAGCCTAGGGGTGCCCTAGCCTAAGCCTAGGGTTGCCCTAACCTTAGGCTAGGGGAGCCCTAGCCTTAGCCAAAGCCTAGGTGTGACCCAGCCTAAGCCTAGGGGTGCCCTAGCCTACGTCTAGGGGTGCCCTAGCCTAAGCATAGGGGTGCCCTAACATAAGCCTAGGGGTTCCATACCTAAGCCTAGGGGTGCCCTAGCCTAAGCCTAGGGGTGCCCTAGCCTAAGCCTAGGGATGTCCTAGCCTTAGGCTAGGGAAGCCCTAGCATTCGCCTAAGCCTAGGGGTGCACTAGCCTAAGCCTAGGAGTGCCGTAGCCTAAGAGTACGGGTGCCCTAGCCTAAGCCTAAGGGTGCCCTAACTTAAGCTTACAGGTGCCCTAGCCTTAGGCTAGGGGAGCCCTAGCCTTAGCCTAAGCCTAGGGGTGCCAAAGCCTAAGACTAGTGGTGTCCTAGCCTAAGCCGAGGGGTGCCCTAGTCAAAGCCTAAGTGTGCCCTAGCCTTCGATCAGGGGAGCCCAAGCCTTAGCCCAAGCCTAGGGGTGCCCTAGCCTAAGCCTAAGCCTAGGATTGCCCTATCCTAAGCTTAGGGGTGCCTTACCTGAGTCTAGGGGTGCCCTAGCCTGAGGCTAGGGGAGCCGAAGCCTTAGCCTAAGCCTACGGGAGCCCTAGCTTAAACCTAGGGGTGCCCTAGCCTAAGCCTAGGGGTGCCCTAGCCAAAGCCTAGAGGAACCCTAGCCTTAGGCTAGGGGAGCCCTAGCTTTTTCCTAAGCCTAGGGGTGCCCTAGCCTAAGCCTCTGGGTGCCCTAGCCTGAGCCTAGGGGTGCCGTAGCCTTAGGCTAGTGGAGCCCTAGCCTTAGCCTAAGCCTAGGATTTCCCTAGCCTAAGCTTAGGGGTGCCCTAGCCTGAGTCTAGGGGTGCCCTAGCCTGAGACTAGGGGAGCCGTTGCCTTAGCCTAAGTCTAGGGGTGCCCTAGCCTAAGACTAGGGGTACCCTAGCCTAAGCCTAGGGGTGCACTAGCCTAAGCCTAGTGGTGTCCAAGCCTAAGCCTAGGGGTGCCCTAGCCTAAGTCTAGGGGTGCCCTAGCCTAAGCCTACGGGGGCCCTAGCCTAAGCCTAGGAGTGCCCTAGCCTTAGGCTAAGGGAGCCCTAGCCTTAGCCTAAGCCTAGGGGTGCCCTAGCCAAAGCCTAGGGGTGCCCTAACCTAAGCCTAGAGATGCCCTAGACTTAGGCTAGGCGAGCCCTAACCTTAGCATAAGCCTAGGGGTGCCTTAGCCTAAGCCTTGGGGTGTCCTAGCCTAAGCCTAGGGGTGCCCTAGCCTAAACCTTAGCCTAGGCGTGCCCTAGCCTAAGCCCACAGGTACCCTAGCCTAAGCCTAGGAGTGCCTTCGCCTTAGGCTAGGGGATCCCTAGCCTTAGGCTAAGCCTAGGGGTGCCCGAGATTAAGCCTAGGGGTGCCCTAGCCTAAGCCTAGGGGTGCCCTTGCCTAAGCCTAGGGGGGCCCTAGCCTAAGCCTAAGGGTGCCCTAACCTAAGCCTCGGGGTGCCCTAGCCTTAGACTAGGGGAGCCCAAGCCTTAGCCTAAGCCTTGGGGTGCCCTAGCCTAAGCCTAGGCGTGCCCTAGCCTTAGACTAGGGGAGCCTAATCCTTAGCCTAAGCCTAGGGGTGCCCTAGCCTAAGCCTAGGGCTGCCCTAGCCTAAGCCTAGGAGTGCCCTAGCCTGAGCCTAGGGGTGCCCTAGCCTTAGGCTAGGGGAGTCCTAGCCTTAGCCTAAACCTAGGGGTGCCCTAGCCAAAGCCTAGGGGTGCATTATCCTAAGTCTAGGGGTTCCCTAGCCTTAGGCTAAGGGAGCCGTAGCCTTAGCCTAAGCCTAGGGGTGCCCTAGCCTAAGCTTAGGGGTGCCCTAGGTTAAGCTTAGGGCTGCCCCAGCCTAAGCCAAGGGGTGCCCTAGCCAAAGCCTAGGGGTGCCCTAGCCTAAGCCTAGAGGTGCCCTAGCCTTAGGCTTGGGGAGCCCTAACCTTAGCGTAAGCCTAGGGGTGCCCTAGCCTAAGCCTAGAGGTGCCGAAGCCTTAGGCTAGGGGAGCCCTAGCCTTAGCCTAAGCCTAGGGGTGCCCTAGCCTCAGCCTTGGGGTGCCCTAGCATAAGCCTAGGGGTGCCCTAGACTAAGCCTAGTGGTGCCTTAGCCTAAGCTTAGGGGTGTCCTAGCCTTAGCCTAAGCCTAGGGGTGCCCTAGCCTAAGCCTAGGGGTGCCCTAGCCTAAGCCTATGGGTGCCCTAGCCTTAGGCTAGGAGTACCCTAGCCTTAGGCTAGGGGATCCCTACCCTTAGCCTAAGCTAGGGGTGCCCTAGCTTAAGCCTAGGGGTGCTCTAGCCTAAGCCTATGGCTGCCCTCGCCAAAGCCTAGGGGTGACCTAGCCTAAGCTTAGAAGTTCCCTATCCTAAGCCTAGGGGTGCCCTAGCCAAAGCCTAGGGGTGCCCTAGCCTAAGCCTAGGGGTGCCCTAGCCTTAGGCTATGGGAGCCCTAGCTTTAGCCTAAGCCTACGGGTGCCCTAGCTTAAGCCTAGGGGTGCCCTAGCCTAAGCCTAGGGGTGCCCTAGCCTAAGCCTAGGGGTGCCCTAGCCTAAGCCTAGGGGTGCCTTTGCCTAAGCCTACTGTTGCCTTTGCCTAAGCCTAGGGGTGCCCTACCCTAAGCCTAAGGGTGCCCTAGCCATAGGCTAGGGGAGCCCTTTCCTTAGCCTAAGCCTAGGGGTGCCCAAGCCTAAGCCTAGGGGTGCCCTACCTAAGCCTAGGGGTGCCCTACCCTAAGCCTAAGGGTGCCCTAGCCATAGGCTAGGGGAGCCCTTTCCTTAGCCTAAGCCTAGGGGTGCCCAAGCCTAAGCCTAGGGGTGCCCTAGCCTAAGCCTAGGGGTGCCCAGCCTTCGACTAGAGGTGCCCTAGCCTTAGGCTAGGGGAGCCCTAGCCTTAGCCTAAGCCTAGGGGTGCCCTAGCCTAAGCCTAGGGGTCATCTAGCCTTAGGCTAGGGGAGCCTAGCCTTAGCCTAAGCCTAGGGGTGCCCTAGCCTAAGCCTAGGGGTGCCCTAGCCTAAGCCTTCGGGTGCCCTAGCCTGAGGCTAGGGGAGCCCTAGCCTTATCCTAAGCCTAGGGGTGCCCTAGCCTAAGCCTAGGGGTGCCCTAACCTGAGCCTAGGAGTGCCTTAGCCTAAGCCCACGGGTGCCCTAGCCTAAGCCCACGGGTGCCCTCCCCTAAGCCTAGGGTGCCCTAGCCTTAGGCTAGGGGATCCCTAGCCTTAGCCTAAGCCTAGGGGTGCCCTAGCTTCAGCTTAGGCGTGTCCTAGCCACAGCCTTGCGGTGCCCTAGCCTAAGCCTAGGGGTGCCCTAGCCTAAGCCTACGGGTGCCCTAGCCTAAGCCTAGGAGTGCCCTAGCCTAAGCCTAGGGGTGCCTTAGCCTTAGGATCGGGGAGCCCTAGCTTTAGCCTAATCCTAGAGGTGCCCTAGCGTAATCCTAGGGGTGCCCTAGCGCAAACCTATGGATGCCCTAGCCTTAGACTAGGGGAGCCCTAGGCTTAGCCTAAGCCAAGGGCTGATCTAGCCTAAGCCTAGGGGTCGTTAACCTAAGCCTAGGGCTGCCCTAGCCTAAGCCTAGGAGTGCCCTAGCCTAAGCCTAGGGGTGCCCTAGCCTAAGTCTAGGGGTGCCCTAGCCTACGTCTAGGGGTGCCCTAGCCTAAGCATAGGGGTGCCCTAACATAAGCCTAGGGGTTCCATACCTAAGCCTAGAGGTACCCTAGCCTTAGGCTAGGGGAGACCTAGCCTTAGCCTAAACCTAGGGTTGCCCTAGCCAAAGCCTAGGGGTGCCTAATCCTAAGCCTAGGGGTGCCCTAGCCTTAGGCTAAGGGAGCCCTAGCCTTAACCTAAGGCTAGGGGTGCCCTAGCCTAAGCCTAAGGGTGCCCTAGCCTAAGCGTAGGGCTGCCCTAGCCTAAGCCTAGGGGTGCCATAGCCTCATAGCCTAAGCCTAGGGCTGCCCTAGCCTAAGCCTAGGAGTGCCCTAGCCTAAGCCTAGGGGTGCCCTAGCCTAAGTCTAGGGGTGCCCTAGCCTACGTCTAGGGGTGCCCTAGCCTAAGCCTAGGGGTGCCCTAGCCTAAGCCTATGGGTGCCCTAGCCTTAGGCTAGGAGTACCCTAGCCTTAGGCTAGGGGATCCCTACCCTTAGCCTAAGCTAGGGGTGCCCTAGCTTAAGCCTAGGGGTGCTCTAGCCTAAGCCTATGGCTGCCCTCGCCAAAGCCTAGGGGTGACCTAGCCTAAGCTTAGAAGTTCCCTATCCTAAGCCTAGGGGTGCCCTAGCCAAAGCCTAGGGGTGCCCTAGCCTAAGCCTAGGGGTGCCCTAGCCTTAGGCTATGGGAGCCCTAGCTTTAGCCTAAGCCTACGGGTGCCCTAGCTTAAGCCTAGGGGTGCCCTAGCCTAAGCCTAGGGGTGCCCTAGCCTAAGCCTAGGGGTGCCCTAGCCTAAGCCTAGGGGTGCCTTTGCCTAAGCCTACTGTTGCCTTTGCCTAAGCCTAGGGGTGCCCTACCCTAAGCCTAAGGGTGCCCTAGCCATAGGCTAGGGGAGCCCTTTCCTTAGCCTAAGCCTAGGGGTGCCCAAGCCTAAGCCTAGGGGTGCCCTAGCCTAAGCCTAGGGGTGCCCTACCCTAAGCCTAAGGGTGCCCTAGCCATAGGCTAGGGGAGCCCTTTCCTTAACCTAAGCCTAGGGGTGCCCAAGCCTAAGCCTAGGGGTGCCCTAGCCTAAGCCTAGGGGTGCCCAGCCTTCGACTAGAGGTGCCCTAGCCTTAGGCTAGGGGAGCCCTAGCCTTAGCCTAAGCCTAGGGGTGCCCTAGCCTAAGCCTAGGGGTGCTCTAGCCTTAGGCTAGGGGAGCCTAGCCTTAGCCTAAGCCTAGGGGTGCCCTAGCCTAAGCCTAGGGGTGCCCTAGCCTAAGCCTTCGGGTGCCCTAGCCTGAGGCTAGGGGAGCCCTAGCCTTATCCTAAGCCTAGGGGTGCCCTAGCCTAAGCCTAGGGGTGCCCTAACCTGAGCCTAGGAGTGCCTTAGCCTAAGCCCACGGGTGCCCTAGCCTAAGCCCACGGGTGCCCTCCCCTAAGCCTAGGGTGCCCTAGCCTTAGGCTAGGGGATCCCTAGCCTTAGCCTAAGCCTAGGGGTGCCCTAGCTTCAGCTTAGGGGTGTCCTAGCCACAGCCTTGCGGTGCCCTAGCCTAAGCCTAGGGGTGCCCTAGCCTAAGCCTACGGGTGCCCTAGCCTAAGCCTAGGAGTGCCCTAGCCTAAGCCTAGGGGTGCCTTAGCCTTAGGATCGGGGAGCCCTAGCTTTAGCCTAATCCTAGGGGTGCCCTAGCGTAATCCTAGGGGTGCCCTAGCGCAAACCTATGGATGCCCTAGCCTTAGACTAGGGGAGCCCTAGGCTTAGCCGAAGCCAAGGGCTGATCTAGCCTAAGCCTAGGGGTCGTTAACCTAAGCCTAGGGCTGCCCTAGCCTAAGCCTAGGAGTGCCCTAGCCTAAGCCTAGGGGTGCCCTAGCCTAAGTCTAGGGGTGCCCTAGCCTACGTCTAGGGGTGCCCTAGCCTAAGCATAGGGGTGCCCTAACATAAGCCTAGGGGTTCCATACCTAAGCCTAGAGGTACCCTAGCCTTAGGCTAGGGGAGACCTAGCCTTAGCCTAAACCTAGGGTTGCCCTAGCCAAAGCCTAGGGGTGCCTTATCCTAAGCCTAGGGGTGCCCTAGCCTTAGGCTAAGGGAGCCCTAGCCTTAACCTAAGGCTAGGTGTGCCCTAGCCTAAGCCTAAGGGTGCCCTAGCCTAAGCGTAGGGCTGCCCTAGCCTAAGCCTAGGGGTGCCCTAGCCTAAGCCTAGGGGTGCCCTAGCCTAAGCCTAGGGGTGCCCTAGCCTAAGTCTAGGGGTGCCCTAGCCTACGTCTAGGGGTGCCCTAGCCTAAGCATAGGGGTGCCCTAACATAAGCCTAGGGGTTCCATACCTAAGCCTAGAGGTACCCTAGCCTTAGGCTAGAGGAGCCCTAGCCTTAGCCTAATCCTAGGGGTGCCCTAGCCTAAGCCTAGGGGTGCCCTAGCCTAAGTCTAGGGGTGCCTAGCCTAAGCCTAGGGTTGCCCTAAGCTTAGGCTAGAGGAGCCCTAGCTTTAGCCTAAGCCTAGGTGTGACCCAGCCTAAGCCTAGGGGTGCCCTAGCCTACGTCTATGGTGCCCTAGCCTAAGCATAGGGGTGCCCTAACATAAGCCTAGGGGTTCCATACCTAAGCCTAGGGGTGCCCTAGCCTAAGCCTAGGGGTGCCCTAGCCTAAGCCTAGGGATGTCCTAGCGTTAGGCTAGGGAGGCCCTAGCCTTAGCCTAAGCCTAAGGGTGCACCAGCCTAAGCCTAGGAGTGCCCTAGACTAAGCCTAAGGGTGCCCTAACTTAAGCTTAGGGGTGCCCTAGCCTTAGGCTAGGGGAGCCCTAGCCTTAGCCTAAGCCTAGGGGTGCCCTAGCCAAAGCCTAGTGGTGTCCAAGCCTAAGCCTAGGGGTGCCTTAGTCAAAGCCTAAGGGTGCCTTAGCCAAAGACCAGGGGAGCCCAAGCTTTAGCCTAAGCCTAGGGGTGCCCTAGCTTAAGCCTAAGCCTAGGGGGGCCCTAGCTTAAGCCTATGGGTGCCCTAGCCTAAGCCTAGGGGTGCCCTAGTCAAAGCCTAAGGATGCCCTAGCCTTAGACCATGGGAGCCCAAAATTTAGCCTAAGCCTAGGGGTGCCCTAGCCTAAGCCTAGGGGTGCCCTAACCTAAGTTTAGGGGTGCCCTAGTCTAAGCCTACGGGGGCCCTGGCCTAAGCCTAGGAGTGCCCTAGCCTTAGACTAGGGGAGCCCAAGCCTTAGCCTAAGCCTAGGGCTAACCTAGCCTAAGCCTAGGGGTGCCCTAGCCTAAACCTCGGGCTGCCTTGCCTAAGCCTAGGAGTGCCCTAGCCTAAGCCTAGGGGTGCCCTAGCCTTAGGGTAGGAGAGCCCTAGCCTTAGCCTAAACCTAGGGGTGCCCTAGCCAAAGCCTAGGGGTGCATTATCCTAAGCCTAGGGGTGCCCTAGCCTTAGGCTAAGGGAGCCGTAGCCTTAGCCTAAGCCTAGGGGTGCCCTAGCCTAAGCTTAGGGGTGCCCTAGACTAAGCGTAGGGCTGCCCTAGCCTAAGCCTAGGGGTGCCCTAGCCTAAGCCTAGGGCTTCCCTAGCCTAAGCCTAGGAGTGTCCTAGCCTAAGCCTAGGGGTGCCCTAGCCTACGTCTAGGGGTGCCCTAGCCTAAGCATAGGGGTGCCCTAACATAAGCCTAGGGGTTCCATACCTAAGCCTAGAGGTACCCTAGCCTTAGGCTAGGGGAGCCCTAGCCTTTTCCTAAGCCTAGGGGTGCCCTAGTCTAAGCCTCGGGGTGCCCTAGCCTGAGCCTAGGGGTGCCGTAACCTTAGGCTAGGGGAGCCCTAGCCTTAGCCTAAGCCTAGGATTGCCCTAGCCTAAGCTTAGGGGTGCCCTAGCCTGAGTCTAGGGGTGCCATAGCCTGAGGCTAGGGGAGCCGTAGCCTTAGCCGAAGCCTACGGGAGCCCTAGCTTAAACCTAGGGGTGCCCTAGCCTAAGCCAAGGGGTGCCCTAGCCTAAGCCTAGAGGTACCCTAGCCTTAGGCTAGGGGAGCCCTAGCCTTTTCCTAAGCCTAGGGGTGCCCTAGCCTAAGCCTCGGGGTGCCCTAGCCTGAGCCTAGGGGTGCCTTAGCCTTAGGCTAGGGGAGCCCTAGCCTTAGCCTAAGCCTAGGATTGCCCTAGCCTAAGTTTAGGGGTGCCCTAGCCTGAGTCTAGGGGTGCCCTAGCCTGAGGCTAGGGGAGCCATTGCCTTAGCCTAAGTCTAGGGGTGCCCTAGCCTAAGACTTGGGGTACCCTAGCCTAAGCCTAGGGGTGACCTAGCCTTAGGCTAGGAGTTCCCTAGCCTAAGCCTAGGCGTGCCCGAGCCTAAGCCTAGGGGTGCCCTAGCCTTAGTCTAGGGGAGTCCTAGCCTTAACCTAAGCCTAGGCGTGCCCTATCCTGAGCCTAGGGGTGCCCTAGCCTAAGACTACGGGTGCCGTAGCCTTAGGCTAGGGTTGCCCTAGCCTTAGCCTAAGCCTAGGGGTGCCCTAGCCTAAGCCTAGGGGTGCCCTAGCCTAAGCCTAGGGGTGCCCTAGCCTAAGCCTAGGGGTGCCCTAGCCTAAGCCTAGGGGTGCCCTAGCCTTAGGCCAGGGGAGCCCTAGCCTTAGCCTAAGCCTTGGGGCGCCCTAGCCTAAACCTAGAGGTGCCCTAGCCTACGTTTTGGGGTGCCCTAGCCTTTGCCTAGGGGAGCCCTAGCCTTAGCCTAAGCCAAGGTGTGCCCTATCCTTAGGCTAGGGGAGTCCTCGCCTTAGCCGAAGCCTAGGGGTGCCCTAGCCTATACCTAGGGGTGCCCTAGCCTAAGCCTAGGGGTGCCCTAGCCCAAGCCTAGGGATGCCCTAGTGTTAGGCTAGAGGAGCCCTAGCCTTAGCCTAAGCCTAGGGGTGCCCTAGCCTAAGCCTAGGGGTGCCCTAGCCTAAGTCTAGGGGTGCCTAGCCTAAGCCTAGGTTTGCCCTAACCTTAGGCTAGAGGAGCCCTAGCCTTAGCCTAAGCCTAGGTGTGACCCAGCCTAAGCCTAGGGGTGCCATAGCCTACGTCTATGGTGCCCTAGCCTAAGCATAGGGGTGCCCTAGCCTAAGCCTAGGGATTTCCTAGCCTTAGGCTTGGGAAGCCCTAGCCTTCACCTAAGCCTAGGGGTGCACTAGCCTAAGCCTAGGAGTGCCCTAGCCTAAGACTACGGGTGCCCTAGCCTAAGCCTAAGGGTGCCCTAACTTAAGCTTACAGGTGCCCTAGCCTTAGGCTAGGGGAGCCCTAGCCTTAGCCTAAGCCTAGGGGTGCCAAAGCCTAAGCCTTGTGGTGTCCTAGCCTAAGCCGAGGGGTGCCCTAGTCAAAGCCTAAGTGTGCCCTAGCCTTCGACCAGGGGAGCCCAAGCCTTAGCCTAAGCCTAGGGGTGCCCTAGCCTAAGCCTAAGCCTAGTGGTGCCCTAGCTGAAGCGTAGGGGTGCCCTAGCCTAAGCCTAGCGGTGCCCTAGTCAAAGCCTAAGGGTGCCCTAGCCTTAGACCAGGGGAGCCCAAGCCTTAGCCTAAGCCTAGGGGTGCCCTAGCCTAAGCCTAGGGGTGCCCTAGCCTAAGTATAGGGGTGCCCTAGCCTAAGCCTACGGGGGCCCTAGCCTAAGCCTAGGAGTGCCCTAGCCTTAGGCTAAGGGAGCCATAGCCTTAGCCTAAGGCTAGGGGTGCCCTAGACAAAGCCAATGGGTGCCCTTGCCTAAGCCTAGAGATGCCCTAGATTAGGCTAGGGGAGCCCTAACCTTAGCATAAGCCTAGGGGTGCCTTAGCCTAAGCCTTGGGGTGCCCTAGCCTAAGCCTAGGGGTGCCCTAGCCTAAGCCTAGGGGTGCCCTAGCCTAAGCCTAGGGGTGCCATAGCCTAAACCTAAGCCTAGGGGTGCCCTAGCCTAAGCCCACGGGTGCCCTAGCCTAAGCCCACGGGTGCCCTCCCCTAAGCTTAGGAGTGCCCTAGCCTTAGGCTAAGGGAGGCCTAGCCTTAGCCTATGCATAGGGGTGCCCTAGCCTAAGCCTAGGGGTGCCCTAGCCTTAGCCGAGGGGAGCCCTAGCCTTGTCCTAAGCCTAGGGTGCCCTAGCCTTAGGCTAGGGGATCCCTAGCCTTAGCCTAAGCCTAGGGGTGCCCTAGCTTCAGCTTAGGCGTGTCCTAGCCACAGCCTTGCGGTGCCCTAGCCTAAGCCTAGGGGTGCCCTAGCCTAAGCCTACGGGTGCCCTAGCCTAAGCCTAGGAGTGCCCTAGCCTAAGCCTAGGGGTGCCTTAGCCTTAGGATCGGGGAGCCCTAGCCTTAGCCTAATCCTAGGGGTGCCCTAGCCTAATCCTATGGGTGCCCTAGCGCAAGCCTATTGATGCCCTAGCCTTATACTAGGGGAGCCCTAGGCTTAGCCTAAGCCTAGGGCTGATCTAGCCTAAGCCTAGGGGTCGTTAACCTAAGCCTAGGGCTGCCCTAGCCTAAGCCTAGGAGTGCCCTAGCCTAAGCCTAGGGGTGCCCTAGCCTTAGTCTAGGGGAGTCCTAGCCTTAACCTAAGCCTAGGCGTGCCCTATCCTGAGCCTAGGGTTGCCCTAGCCTGAGCCTACGGGTGCCGTAGCCTTAGGCTAGGGTTGCCCTAGCCTTAGCCTAAGCCTAGGGGTGCCCTAGCCTAAGCCTAGGGGTGCCCTAGCCTAAGCCTAGGGGTGCCCTAGCCTAAGCCTAGGGGTGCCCTAGCCTAAGCCTAGGGGTGCCCTAGCTAAGCCTAGGGGTGCCCTTGCCTTAGGCCAGGGGAGCCCTAGCCTTAGCCTAAGCCTTGGGGCGCCCTAGCCTAAACCTAGAGGTGCCCTAGCCTAAGTTTTGGGGTGCCCTAGCCTTTGGCTAGGGGAGCCCTAGCCTTAGCCTAAGCCAAGGGGTGCCCTATCCTTAGGCTAGGGGAGTCCTCGCCTTAGCCGAAGCCTAGGGGTGCCCTAGCCTATACCTAGGGGTGCCCTAGCCTAAGCCTAGGGGTGCCCTAGCCCAACCTAGGGATGCCCTAGCGTTAGGCTAGAGGAGCCCTAGCCTTAGCCTAATCCTAGGGGTGCCCTAGCCTAAGCCTAGGGGTGCCTTAGCCTAAGTCTAGGGGTGCCTAGCCTAAGCCTAGGTTTGCCCTAACCTTAGGCTAGAGGAGCCCTAGCCTTAGCCTAAGCCTAGGTGTGACCCAGCCTAAGCCTAGGGGTGCCCTAGCCTACGTCTATGGTGCCCTAGCCTAAGCATAGGGGTGCCCTAACATAAGCCTAGGGGTTCCATACCTAAGCCTAGGGGTGCCCTAGCCTAAGCCTAGGGGTGCCCTAGCCTAAGCCTAGGGATGTCCTAGCGTTAGGCTAGGGAGGCCCTAGCCTTAGCCTAAGCCTAAGGGTGCACCAGCCTAAGCCTAGGAGTGCCCTAGCCTAAGCCTAAGGGTGCCCTAACTTAAGCTTAGGGGTGCCCTAGCCTTAGGCTAGGGGAGCCCTAGCCTTAGCCTAAGCCTAGGGGTGCCCTAGCCAAAGCCTAGTGGTGTCCAAGCCTAAGCCTAGGGGTGCCCTAGTCAAAGCCTAAGGGTGCCCTAGCCAAAGACCAGGGGAGCCCAAGCTTTAGCCTAAGCCTAGGGGTGCCCTAGCTTAAGCCTAAGCCTAGGTGGGCCCTAGCTTAAGCCTATGGGTGCCCTAGCCTAAGCCTAGGGGTGCCCTAGTCAAAGCCTAAGGGTGCCCTAGCCTTAGACCATGGGAGCCCAAAATTTAGCCTAAGCCTAGGGGTGCCCTAGCCTAAGCCTAGGGGTGCCCTAGCCTAAGTCTAGGGGTGCCCTAGTCTAAGCCTACGGGGGCCCTAGCCTAAGCCTAGGAGTGCCCTAGCCTTAGACTAGGGGAGCCCAAGCCTTAGCCTAATCCTAGGGCTAACCTAGCCTAAGCCTAGGGGTGCCTTAGCCTAAACCTCGGGCTGCCTTGCCTAAGCCTAGGGGTGCCCTAGCCTTAGGGTAGGAGAGCCCTAGCCTTAGCCTAAACCTAGGGGTGCCCTAGCCAAAGCCTAGGGGTGCATTATCCTAAGCCTAGGGGTGCCCTAGCCTTAGGCTAAGGGAGCCGTAGACTTAGCCTAAGCCTAGGGGTGCCCTAGCCTAAGCTTAGGGGTGCCCTAGACTAAGCATAGGGCTGCCCTAGCCTAAGCCTAGGGGTGCCCTAGCCTAAGCCTAGGGCTTCCCTAGCCTAAGCCTAGGAGTACCCTAGCCTAAGCCTAGGGGGCCCTAGCCTAAGCCTAGGGGTGCCCTAGCCTACGTCTAGGGGTGCCCTAGCCTAAGCATAGGGGTGCCCTAACATAAGCCTAGGGGTTCCATACCTAAGCCTAGAGGTACCCTAGCCTTAGGCTAGGGGAGCCCTAGCCTTTTCCTAAGCCTAGGGGTGCCCTAGCCTAAGCCTCGGGGTGCCCTAGCCTGAGCCTAGGGGTGCCGTAACCTTAGGCTAGGGGAGCCCTAGCCTTAGCCTAAGCCTAGGATTGCCCTAGCCTAAGCTTAGGGGTGCCCTAGCCTGAGTCTAGGGGTGCCATGGCCTGAGGCTAGGGGAGCCGTAGCCTTAGCCTAATCCTACGGGAGGCCTAGCTTAAACCTAGGGGTGCGCTAGCCTAAGCCAAGGGGTGCCCTAGCCTAAGCCTAGAGGTACCCTAGCCTTAGGCTAGGGGAGACCTAGCCTTTTCCTAAGCCTAGGGGTGCCCTAGCCTAAGCCTCGGGGTGCCCTAGCCTGAGCCTAGGGGTGCCTTAGCCTTAGGCTAGGGGAGCCCTAGCCTTAGCCTAAGCCTGGGATTGCCCTAGCCTAAGCTTAGGGGTGCCCTAGCCTGAGTCTAGGGGTGCCCTAGCCTGAGGCTAGGGGAGCCGTTGCCTTAGCCTAAGTCTAGGGGTGCCCTAGCCTAAGACTAGGGGTACCCTAGCCTAAGCCTAGGGGTGACCTAGCCTTAGGCTAGGAGTTCCCTAGCCTAAGCCTAGGGGTGCCCAAGCCTAAGCCTAGGGGTGCCCTAGCCTTAGTCTAGGGGAGTCCTAGCCTTAACCTAAGCCTAGGCGTGCCCTATCCTGAGCCTAGGGGTGCCCTAGCCTGAGCCTACGGGTGCCGTAGCCTTAGGCTAGGGTTGCCCAAGCCTTAGCCTAGGCCTAGGGGTGCCCTAGCCTAAGCCTAGGGGTGCCTAGCCTAAGCCTAGGGGTGCCCTAGCCTAAGCCTAGGGGTGCCCAAGCCTAAGCCTAGGGGTGCCCTAGCCTAAGCCTAGGGGTGCCCTAGCCTTAGGCCAGGGGAGCCCTAGCCTTAGCCTAAGCCTTGGGGCGCCCTAGCCTAAACCTAGAGGTGCCCTAGCCTAAGTTTTGGGGTGCCCTAGCCTTTGGCTAGGGGAGCCCTAGCCTTAGCCTGAGCCAAGGTGTGCCCTATCCTTAGGCTAGGGGAGTCCTCGCCTTAGCCGAAGCCTAGGGGTGCCCTAGCCTATACCTAGGGGTGCCCTAGCCTAAGCCTAGGGGTGCCCTAGCCCAAGCCTAGGGATGCCCTAGTGTTACGCTAGAGGAGCCCTAGCCTTAGCCTAAGCCTAGGGGTGCCCTAGCCTAAGCCTAGGGGTGCCCTAGCCTAAGTCTAGGGGTGCCTAGCCTAAGCCTAGGGTTGCCCTAACCTTAGGCTAGAGGAGCCCTAGCCTTAGCCTAAGCCTAGGTGTGACACAGCCTAAGCCTAGGGGTGCCCTAGCCTACGTCTATGGTGCCCTAGCCTAAGCATAGGGGTGCCCTAACATAAGCCTAGGGGTTCCATACCTAAGCCTAGGGGTGCCCTAGCCTAAGTCTAGGGGTGCCCTAGCCTAAGCCTAGTGATGTCCTAGCCTTAGGCTAGGGAGGCCCTAGCCTTAGCCTAATCCTAAGGGTGCACCAGCCTAAGCCTAGGAGTGCCCTAGCCTAAGCCTAAGGGTGCCCTAACTTAAGCTTAGGGGTGGCCTAGCCTTAGGCTAGGGGAGCCCTTGCCTTAGCCTAAGCCTAGGGGTGCCCTAGCCAAAGCCTAGTGGTGTCCAAGCCTAAGCCTAGGGGTGCCCTAGTCAAAGCCTAAGGGTGCCCTAGCCAAAGACCAGGGGAGCCCAAGCTTTAGCCTAAGCCTAGGGGTGCCCTAGCTTAAGCCTAAGCCTAGGGGGGCCCTAGCTTAAGCCTATGGGTGCCCTAGCCTAAGCCTAGGGGTGCCCTAGTCAAAGCCTAAGGGTGCCCTAGCCTTAGACCAGGGGAGCCCATAATTTAGCCTAAGCCTAGGGGTGCCCTAGCCTAAGTCTAGGGGTGCCCTAGTCTAAGCCTACGGGGGCCATAGCCTAAGCCTAGGAGTGCCCTAGCCTTAGACTAGGGGAGCCCAAGCCTTAGCCTAAGCCTAGGGCTAACCTAGCCAAAGCCTAGGGGTGCCCTAGCCTAAACCTCGGGCTGCCTTGCCTAAGCCTAGGAGTGCCCTAGCCTAAGCCTAGGGGTGCCCTAGCCTTAGGCTAGGAGAGCCCTAGCCTTAGCCTAAACCTAGGGGTGCCCTAGCCAAAGCCTAGGGGTGCATTATCCTAAGCCTAGGGGTGCCCTAGCCTTAGGCTAAGGGAGCCGTAGCCTTAGCCTAAGCCTAGGGGTGCCCTAGCCTAAGCTTAGGGGTGCCCTAGCCTAAGCATAGGGCTACCCTAGCCTAAGCCAAGGGGTGCCCTAGCCTAAGAATAGGGCTGCCCTAGCCTAAGCCTAGGAATGCCCTAGCCTTAGGCTAGGAGGTCCCTAGCCTAAGTCTAAGCCTAGGGGTGCCCTAGCCAAAGCCTTGGGTTGCCGTAGCCTAAGCCTAGAGGTGCCCTAGCCTTAGGCTAGGGGAGCCCTAACCTTAGCGTAAGCCTAGGGGTGCCCTAGCCTAAGCCTAGAGGTGCGGACGCCTTAGGCTAGGGGAGCCCTAGCCTTAGCTTAAGCCTAGGGGTGCCCTAGCCTCAACCTTGGGGTGCCCTATCCTAAGCCTAGGGGTGCCCAGGCCTAAGCCTAGTGGTGCCTTAGCCTAAGCTTAGGGGTGCCCTAGCCTTAGCCTAAGCCTAGGGGTGCCCTAGTCTAAGCCTAGGGGTGCCCTAGCCTAAGCCCAGGGGTGCCCTAGCCTTAGGCTAGGAGAGCCCTAGCCTTAGCCTAAGCCTAGGGGTGCCCTAGCCAAAGCCTAGAGGTGCCCTAGCCAAAGCCTAGGGGTGCCCTAGCCTAAGCCTAGGGGTGCCTTAGCCTAAGCCTTTGGGTGCCCTAGCCTAAGCCTAGGGGTGCACTAGCCTTAGGCTAGGGGAGCCCTAGCCTTAGCCTAAGCCTAGGGGTGCCCTAGCCTAAATCTAGGTGTGTCGTTGCCTAAGCATACGGGTGCCCTAGCCTAAGCCTAGGAGTGCCCTAGCCTTAGGCTAGGGGATCCCTACCCTTAGCCTAAGCTAGGGGTGCCCTAGCTTAAGCCTAGGGGTGCTCTAGCCTAAGCCTAGTGCTGCCCTAGCCAAAGCCCAGCGGTGACCAACCTAAGCTTAGAAGTTCCCTATCCTAAGCCTAGGGGTGCCCGAGCCAAAGCCTAGGGGTGCCCTAGCCTAAGCCTAGGGGTGCCCTAGCCTTAGGCTATGGGAGCCCTAGCCTTAGCCTAAGCCTACGGGTGCCCTAGCTTAAGCCTAGGGGTGCCCTAGCCTAAGCCTAGGGGTGCACTAGCCTAAGCCTCGGGGTGCCCTAGCCTAAGCCTAGGGGTGCCTTTGCCTAAGCCTAGGGTTGCCTTTGCCTAAGCCTAGGGGTGCCATACCCTAAGCCTAAGGGTGCCCTAGCCATATGCTAGGGGAGCCCTTTCCTTAGCCTAAGCCTAGGGTTGCCCTAGCCTAAGCCTAGGGGTGCCATAGCCTAAGCCTAGGGGTGCCCTAGCCTTAGGCTAGAGGTGCCCTATCCTTAGGCTAGGGGAGCCCTAGCCTTAGCCTAAGCCTAGGGGTGCCCTAGCCTAAGCCTAAGGGTGCTCTAGCCTTAGGCTAGGGGAGCCTAGCCTTAGCCTAAGCCTAGGGGTGCCCTAGCCTAAGCCTAGGGGTGCCCTAGCCTGAGGCTAGGGGAGCCATAGCCTTAGCCTAAGCCTAGGGGTGCCCTAGCCTAAGCCTAGGGGTGCCCTAGCCTGAGCCTAGGGGTGCCCTTGCCTGAGCATATGGGTGCCCTAGCCTGAGGCTAGGGGAGCCCTAACGTTAGTCTAGCATAGGATTGCCCTAGCCTAAGCCTAGGGGTGCCATAGCCTGAGTCTAGTGGTGCACAAGCCTGAGGCAAGGGGAGCCGCAGCCATAGCCTAAGCCTAGGGGAGCCATAGCCTAAGCCTAGGGGTACCCTAGCCTAAGACTAGGGGTGCCCTAGCCTTAGGCTAGGGGAGCCCTAACCTGAGCCTAGGGGTGCCCTAGCCTGAGGATAGGGGAGCCCTAGACTTAGCTTAAGCCTAGGATTGTCCTAGCCTAAGCTAACGGGTGCACTAGCCTGAGTCTAGGGGTGCCCTTGCCTGAGGCTAGGGGAGCCGTTGCCTTAGCCTAAGTGTACGGGTGCCCTAGCCTAAGCCTAGGGGTGCCCTAGCCTTAGTCTAGCGGTTCCCTAGCCTAAGCCTAGGGGTGCCCTAGCCTAAGCCTAGGTTAGCCCTAGCCTTAGCCTAAGCCTAGGGGTGCCCTAGCCAAAGCCTAGGGGTGCCCTAGCCAAAGCTTAGGGGTGCCCTAGCCTAAGCCTAGAGGTGCCCTAGCCTTAGGCTTGGGGAGCCCTAACCTTAGCGTAAGCCTAGGGGTGCCTTAGCCTAAGCCTTGGGGTGCCCTAGCCTAAGCCTAGGGGTGCACTAGCCTTAGGCTAGGGGAGCCCTAGCCTTAGCCTAAGCCTAGGGGTGCCCTAGCCTAAATCTAGGGGTGCCGTTGCCTAAGCATCGGGTGCCCTAGCCTAAGCCTAGGAGCGTCCTAGCCTTAGGCTAGGGTATCACTACCCTTAGCCTAAGCTAGGGGTGCCCTAGCTTAAGCCTAGGGGTGCTCTAGCCTAAGCCTAGGGCTGCCCTAGCCAAAGCCTAGGGGTGACCTAGCCTAAGCTTAGAAGTTCCCTATCCTAAGCCTAGGGGTGCCCTAGCCAAAGCCTAGGGGTGCCCTAGCCTAAACCTAGGGGTGCCCTAGCCTTGGGCTATGGGAGCCCTAGCCTTAGCCTAAGCCTACGGGTGCCGTAGCTTAAGCCTTGGGGTGCCCTAGCCTAAGCCTAGGGGTGCCCTAGCCTAAGCCTAGGGGTGCCCTAGCCTAAGCCTAGGGGTGCCTTTGCCTAAGCCTCGGGGTGCCCTACCCTAAGCCTAAGGGTGCCCTAGCCATAGGCTAGGGGAGCCCTTTCCTTAGCCTAAGCCTAGGGGTGGCCTAGCCTAAGCCTAGGGGTGCCCTAGCCTAAGCCTAGGGGTGCCCTAGCTTTAGGCTAGAGGTGCCCTAGCCTTAGGATAGGGGAGCCCTAGCCTTAGCCTAAGACTAGGGGTGCCCTAGCCTAAGCCTAGGGGTGCCCTAGCCTAAGGCCAGGTGTGCTCTAGCCTTAGGCTAGGGGAGCCTAGCCTTACCCTAAGCCTAGGGGTGCCCTAACCTAAGCCTAGGGGTGCCCTAGCGTAAGTCTAGGGGTGCCCTAGCCTGAGGCTAGGGGAGCCATAGCCTTAGCCTAAGCCTAGGGGTGCCCTAGCCTAAGCCTAGGGGTGCCCTAGCCTGAGACTATGGGTGCCCTAGCGTGAGGCTAGGGGAGCCCTAACGTTAGTCTAGCCTAGGTTTGCCCTAGCCTAAGTCTAGGGGTGCCATAGCCTGAGTCTAGTGGTGCACTAGCCTGAGGCAAGGGGAGCCGCAGCCATAGCCTAAGCCTAGGGGAGCCCTAGCCTAAGCCTAGGGGTGCCCTAGTCTAAGCCTAGGGGTGCCCTAGCCTTAGGCTAGGGGAGCCCTAACCTGAGCATAGGGGTGCCCTAGCCTGAGCATAGGGGAGCCCTAGACTTAGCCTAAGCCTAGGATTGTCCTAGCCTAAGCTAACGGGTGCCCTAGCCTGAGTCTAGGGGTGCCCTTGCCTGAGGCTAGGGGAGCCGTTGCCTTAGCCTAAGTGTACGGGTGCCCTAGCCTAAGCATAGAGGTGCCCTAGCCTAAGCCTAGGGGTGCCCTAGCCTTACTCTAGCGGTTCCTTAGCCTAAGCCTAGGGGTGCCCTAGCCTAAGCCTAGGTTAGCCCTAGCCTTAGCCTAAGCCTAGGGGTGGCATAGCCTAAGCCTAGGGGTGCCCTAGCCTAAGCCTAGGGCTGCTCTAGCCTTAGGCTAGGGGAGCCCTAGCCTTAGCCTAAGCTTACGGGTGCCCTAGCCTTAGCCTAGGGGTGCCCTAGCCTAAGCTTAGGGGTACCATAATTTAGTCTAGGGCTGCTCTAGCCTTAGGCTAGGGGAGCCCTAGCCTTAGCCTAAGCTTACGGGTGCCCTAGCCTTAGCCTAGGGGTGCCCTAGCCTAAGCTTAGGGGTACCATAATTTAGTCTAGGGGTGCACTAGCCTGAGGTTAGGGGAGCCGTAGCCTTATCCTAAGCCTACGGGAGCCCTAGCTTAAGCCTAGGGGTGCCCTAGCCTAAGGCTAGGGGTGCTCTAGCCTAAGCCTAGAGGTGCCCTAGCCTTAGGCTAGGGGAGCCCTAACATTTTCCTAAGCCAAGGGATGCCCTAGCCTAAGCCTCAGGGTGCCCTAGCCTCAGCCTTGGCGTGCCTTGGCCTTAGGCTAGGGGAGCCCTAGCCTTAGCCTAAGCCTAGGGGTGCCCTAGCCTAAGCCTAGTGGTGTCCTAGCCTAAGCTTGGGGTGCCCTAGCTTAAGCCTAGGGGTGCCCTAGCCTAAGCCTAGGGGTGCCCTAATCTAAGCTTAAGGGTGCCCTAGCCTTAGACTAGGGGAGCCCAAGCCTTAGCCTAACCCTAGGGGTGCCCTAGCCTAAGCCTAGGGGTGCCCTACCCTAAGTTTCGGGTGCCCTAGCCTAAGCCTAGGAGTGCCCTAGCCTAAGCCAAGGGGTGCCTAGCCTTAGGCTCGGGGAGCCCTAGCCTTAGCCTAATCCTAGGGGTGCCCTAGCCTAAGCCTAGGGGTGCCCTAGCCCAAGCCTATGGGTGCCCAAGCCTTAGACTAAGGGAGCCATAGACTTAGCCCAATCCTAGGGCTGCCCTAGCCTAAGCGTAGGGCTGCCCTAGCCTAAGCCTTGGAGTGCCCTAGCCTAAGCTTAGGGGTGCCCTAGCCTTAGGCTAGGAGAGCCCTAGCCTTAGCCTAAACCTAGGGGTGCCCTAGCCAAAGCATAGGGGTGCCAAAGCCTAAACCTAGGGGTGCCCTAGACTTAGGCTAGGGGAGCCCTAGCCTTAGCCTAAGCCTAGGGGTGCCCTAGCCTAAGCCTAGGGGTGCCCTAGCCTAAGCCTAGGGCTGCCCTAGCCTAAGGCTAGGGGTGCCCTAACCCAAGCCTAGGGCTGCCCTAGCCTAAGCCTAGGAGTGCCCTAGCCTAAGCCTAGGGGTGCCCTAGCCAAAGCCTAGTTATGCCCTCGCCTAAGCCTAGAGGTGCCCTAGCCTTAGGCAAGGGGAGCCCTAACCTTAGCGTAAGCCTAGGGGTGCCTTAGCCTAAGCCTTGGGGTGCCCTAGCCTAAGACTCGGGGTACACTAGCCTAAGTCTAGGGGTGCCCTAACCTAAGCTTAGAGGTGCCCTAGCCTTAGGCTAGGGTATCCCTAGCCTTAGCCTAAGCGTAGGGTTGCCCTAGCCTCAGCATAGGGGTGCCCTAGCCTCAGCCTTGGGGTGCCCTAGCCTAAGCCTAGGGGTGCCCTAGCCTCAGCCTAGGGGTGCCCTAGCCTAAGCCTAGGGGTGCCCTAGCCAAAGCCTAAATGTGCCCTAGCCTAAGCCTAGAGGTGCCCTAGCCTTAGGCTAGGGGAGCCCTAACCTTAGCGTAAGCCTAGGGGTGCCTTAGCCTAAGCCTTGGGGTGCCCAAGCCTAGGCCTAGGGGTGCCCTAGCCTAAGCCTACAGTTGCCCTAGCCTAAGCCTAGGATTGCCCTAGCCTTAGGCTAGGGGATCCCTAGCCTTAGCCTAAGTCTAGGGGTGCCCTAGCTTAAGCCTAGGGGTGCTGTAGCCTAAGCCTAGGGGTGCCCTAGCCAAAGCCTAGGGGTGCCCTAGCCTTAGGCTAGGGGAGCCCTAGCCTTAGCCTAAGCCTAGGGGTGCCCTAGCCTAAGCTTAGAAGTTCCCTATCCTAAGCCTAGGGGTGCCCTAGCCAAAGCCTAGGGGTGCCCTAGCTTAAGCCTAGGGGTGCCCTAGCCTTAGGCTAGGGGAGCCCTAGCCTTAGCCTATGCCTAGGGGTGCCCTAGCCTAAGCCTAGGGGTGCCCTACCCTAGGGTATGGTAGCCCTAGCCATAGAATAAGCCTAGTGGTGCCCTAGCCTCAGCTTACGGGTGCCCTAGCCTCAGCATCGTTGTGCCCAGTCTAAGCCAAGGGGTGCCCTAGCCTAAGCCTAGTGGTACCTCATCATAAGCCTAGGGGTGACCTAGCCTTAGCCTAAGCCTAGGGGTGCCCTAGCCTAAGCCTAGGGGTGCTTAGCCTAAGCCTTGGGGTGCCCTAGCCTAAGCCTAGGGGTGCCGTAGCCTAAGCCTAGGAGTCCCTAGCCTTAGCCTAAGCCTAGGGGTGCCCTAGCCTAAGCCTATGGGTGCCCAACCCTAAGCCTAGGGTGCCCTAGACTTAGGCTAGGGGAGCCCTAGCCTTAGCCTAACCCTCGGGGTGCCCGAGCCTAAGCCTAGGGGTGCCCTGGCCTAAGCCTAGGGGTGCGCTGGCCTAAGCCAAGGGGTGCCCTAGCCTAAGCCTAGGGTGCCCTAGCCTTAGGCTAGGGGATCCCTAGCCTTAACCTAAGCCTAGGGGTGCCCTAGCCTCACCCTAGGTGTGCCCTAGCCTAAGCCTAGGGGTGAGCTAGGCTGAGGCTAGGGGAGCCCTAGCATGAGGATAGGGGAGCCCTAGCGTTAGTCTAGCCTAGGATTGCCCTAGCCTAAGCCTACGGGTGCTCTAGCCTTAGGCTAGGGGAGCCCTAGCCTTAGCCTGAACCTAGGGTTGCCATAGCCTAAGCCTAGGGTGCCCTAGCCTGAGCCTAGGGGTGCCCTAGCCTGAGCCTACGGGTACCCTAGCCTGATGATAGGGGAGCCATAGCGTTAGTCTAGCCTAGTATTGCCCTAGCCTAAGCCTAGGGGTGTCATAGCCTGAGTCTAGGGGTGCACTAGCCTGAGGCTAGGGGAGCCGTAGCCTTTGCCTAAGCCTAGGGGAGCCCTAGCTAAAACCTAGGGGTGCCCCAGCCTAAGCCTAGGGTGCCCTAGCCTAAGCCAAGGGGTGCCCTAGCGTTAGGCTAGGTGACCCCTAACCTTTTCCAAAGCCTAGGGGTACCCTAGTCTACCCCTAGGGGTGCCCTAGCCTAAGCCTAGGTGTGAACTAGCCTTAGGCCAGGGAGCCCTAGCCTTAGCCTAAGCCTACGGGTGCCCTAGCTTAAGCCTAAGGGTACCCCAGCCTAAGCCTAGGGGTGCCCTAACCTAAGCCTAGGGGTGCCCTAGCCTTAGGCTAGGGGTTCCCTAGCCTAAGCCTAGGGGTGCCCTAGCCTAAGCCTAGGTGTGCCCTAGCCTTAGACTAGGGGAGCCCTAGCCTTAGCCTAAGACTATGGGTGCCCTAGCCTAAGCCTAGGGTTGCCCTAGCCTAAGCCTAGGGCTGCCCTAGCCTGAGCCTAGGGGTAACCTAGCCTGAGCCTACGGGTGCCCTAACCTGAGTCTAGGGGTGCCTTAGAATGAGGCTAGGGAAGCCGTAGCCTTAGCCTAAGCCTAGGGGTGCCCTAGCCTATGCCTAGGAGTGCCCTAGCCTTAACCTAGTGGTGCCTTAGCATAAGCCTAGGGGTTCCCTAGCTTAAGCCTAGTGGTGCCTTAGCGTAAGCCTAGGGGTGACCTAGCCTTAGCCTAAGCTTAGGGGTGCCTAGCCTAAGCCTAGGGGTGCCCTAGCGTAAGCCTAGGGGTGCCCTAGCCTAAGCCTAGTGGTGCCTTAGCCTAAGCCTAGGAGTCCCCTAGCCTTAGCCTAAGCCTAGGGCTGCCCTAGCCTAAGCATATGGGTGCCCTAGCCTAAGCCTAGAGGTGCCCGAGCCTTAGGCTAGGGGAGCACTAGTCTTAGCCTAATCCTAGGGGTGCCTGAGCCTAAGCCTAGGGGTGCCCTAGCCTAAGCCTGGGGGTGCCCTAGCCTGATCCTCGGGGTGCCGTAGCCTTAGGCTAGGGGAGCCCTAGCCTAAGCCTAGGGGTGCCTTTGCCTAAGCCTCGGGGTGCCCTACCCTAAGCCTAAGGGTGCCCTAGCCATAGGCTAGGGGAGCCCTTTCCTTAGCCTAAGCCTAGGGGTGGCCTAGCCTAAGCCTAGGGGTGCCCTAGCCTAAGCCTAGGGGTGCCCTAGCTTTAGGCTAGAGGTGCCCTAGCCTTAGGATAGGGGAGCCCTAGCCTTAGCCTAAGACTAGGGGTGCCCTAGCTTAAGCCTAGGGGTGCCCTAGCCTAAGGCCAGGTGTGCTCTAGCCTTAGGCTAGGGGAGCCTAGCCTTACCCTAAGCCTAGGGGTGCCCTAACCTAAGCCTAGGGGTGCCCTAGCGTAAGTCTAGGGGTGCCCTAGCCTGAGGCTAGGGGAGCCATAGCCTTAGCCTAAGCCTAGGGGTGCCCTAGCCTAAGCCTAGGGGTGCCCTAGCCTGAGACTATGGGTGCCCTAGCGTGAGGCTAGGGGAGCCCTAACGTTAGTCTAGCCTAGGTTTGCCCTAGCCTAAGTCTAGGGGTGCCATAGCCTGAGTCTAGTGGTGCACTAGCCTGAGGCAAGGGGAGCCGCAGCCATAGCCTAAGCCTAGGGGAGCCCTAGCCTAAGCCTAGGGGAGCCCTACCCTAAGCCTAGGGGTGCCCTAGTCTAAGCCTAGGGGTGCCCTAGCCTTAGGCTAGGGGAGCCCTAACCTGAGCATAGGGGTGCCCTAGCCTGAGCATAGGGGAGCCCTAGACTTAGCCTAAGCCTAGGATTGTCCTAGCCTAAGCTAACGGGTGCCCTAGCCTGAGTCTAGGGGTGCCCTTGCCTGAGGCTAGGGGAGCCGTTGCCTTAGCCTAAGTGTACGGGTGCCCTAGCCTAAAGCATAGAGGTGCCCTAGCCTAAGCCTAGGGGTGCCCTAGCCTTACTCTAGCGGTTCCTTAGCCTAAGCCTAGGGGTGCCCTAGCCTAAGCCTAGGTTAGCCCTAGCCTTAGCCTAAGCCTAGGGGTGGCATAGCCTAAGCCTAGGGTGCCCTAGCCTAAGCCTAGGGCTGCTCTAGCCTTAGGCTAGGGGAGCCCTAGCCTTAGCCTAAGCTTACGGGTGCCCTAGCCTTAGCCTAGGGGTGCCCTAGCCTAAGCTTAGGGGTACCATAATTTAGTCTAGGGGTGCACTAGCCTGAGGTTAGGGGAGCCGTAGCCTTATCCTAAGCCTACGGGAGCCCTAGCTTAAGCCTAGGGGTGCCCTAGCCTAAGGCTAGGGGTGCTCTAGCCTAAGCCTAGAGGTGCCCTAGCCTTAGGCTAGGGGAGCCCTAACATTTTCCTAAGCCAAGGGATGCCCTAGCCTAAGCCTCAGGGTGCCCTAGCCTCAGCCTTGGCGTGCCTTGGCCTTAGGCTAGGGGAGCCCTAGCCTTAGCCTAAGCCTAGGGGTGCCCTAGCCTAAGCCTAGTGGTGTCCTAGCCTAAGCTTGGGGTGCCCTAGCTTAAGCCTAGGGGTGCCCTAGCCTAAGCCTAGGGGTGCCCTAATCTAAGCTTAAGGGTGCCCTAGCCTTAGACTAGGGGAGCCCAAGCCTTAGCCTAACCCTAGGGGTGCCCTAGCCTAAGCCTAGGGGTGCCCTACCCAAAGCTTTCGGGTGCCCTAGCCTAAGCCTAGGAGTGCCCTAGCCTAAGCCAAGGGGTGCCTAGCCTTAGGCTCGGGGAGCCCTAGCCTTAGCCTAATCCTAGGGGTGCCCTAGCCTAAGCCTAGGGTGCCCTAGCCCAAGCCTATGGGTGCCCAAGCCTTAGACTAAGGGAGCCATAGACTTAGCCCAATCCTAGGGCTGCCCTAGCCTAAGCGTAGGGCTGCCCTAGCCTAAGCCTTGGAGTGCCCTAGCCTAAGCTTAGGGGTGCCCTAGCCTTAGGCTAGGAGAGCCCTAGCCTTAGCCTAAACCTAGGGGTGCCCTAGCCAAAGCATAGGGGTGCCAAAGCCTAAACCTAGGGGTGCCCTAGACTTAGGCTAGGGGAGCCCTAGCCTTAGCCTAAGCCTAGGGGTGCCCTAGCCTAAGCCTAGGGGTGCCCTAGCCTAAGCCTAGGGCTGCCCTAGCCTAAGGCTAGGGGTGCCCTAACCCAAGCCTAGGGCTGCCCTAGCCTAAGCCTAGGAGTGCCCTAGCCTAAGCCTAGGGGTGCCCTAGCCAAAGCCTAGTTATGCCCTCGCCTAAGCCTAGAGGTGCCCTAGCCTTAGGCAAGGGGAGCCCTAACCTTAGCGTAAGCCTAGGGGTGCCTTAGCCTAAGCCTTGGGGTGCCCTAGCCTAAGACTCGGGGTACACTAGCCTAAGTCTAGGGGTGCCCTAACCTAAGCTTAGAGGTGCCCTAGCCTTAGGCTAGGGGAGCCCTAGCCTTAGCCTAAGCCTAGGGGTGCCCTAGCCTAAGCTTAGAAGTTCCCTATCCTAAGCCTAGGGGTGCCCTAGCCAAAGCCTAGGGGTGCCCTAGCTTAAGCCTAGGGGTGCCCTAGCCTTAGGCTAGGGGAGCCCTAGCCTTAGCCTATGCCTAGGGGTGCCCTAGCCTAAGCCTAGGGGTGCCCTACCCTAGGGTATGGTAGCCCTAGCCATAGAATAAGCCTAGTGGTGCCCTAGCCTCAGCTTACGGGTGCCCTAGCCTCAGCATCGTTGTGCCCAGTCTAAGCCAAGGGGTGCCCTAGCCTAAGCCTAGTGGTACCTCATCATAAGCCTAGGGGTGACCTAGCCTTAGCCTAAGCCTAGGGGTGCCCTAGCCTAAGCCTAGGGGTGCCTTAGCCTAAGCCTTGGGGTGCCCTAGCCTAAGCCTAGGGGTGCCGTAGCCTAAGCCTAGGAGTCCCCTAGCCTTAGCCTAAGCCTAGGGGTGCCCTAGCCTAAGCCTATGGGTGCCCAACCCTAAGCCTAGGGTGCCCTAGACTTAGGCTAGGGGAGCCCTAGCCTTAGCCTAACCCTCGGGGTGCCCGAGCCTAAGCCTAGGGGTGCCCTGGCCTAAGCCTAGGGGTGCGCTGGCCTAAGCCAAGGGGTGCCCTAGCCTAAGCCTAGGGGTGCCCTAGCCTTAGGCTAGGGGATCCCTAGCCTTAACCTAAGCCTAGGGGTGCCCTAGCCTCACCCTAGGTGTGCCCTAGCCTAAGCCTAGGGGTGAGCTAGGCTGAGGCTAGGGGAGCCCTAGCATGAGGATAGGGGAGCCCTAGCGTTAGTCTAGCCTAGGATTGCCCTAGCCTAAGCCTACGGGTGCTCTAGCCTTAGGCTAGGGGAGCCCTAGCCTTAGCCTGAACCTAGGGTTGCCATAGCCTAAGCCTAGGGTGCCCTAGCCTGAGCCTAGGGGTGCCCTAGCCTGAGCCTACGGGTACCCTAGCCTGATGATAGGGGAGCCATAGCGTTAGTCTAGCCTAGTATTGCCCTAGCCTAAGCCTAGGGGTGTCATAGCCTGAGTCTAGGGGTGCACTAGCCTGAGGCTAGGGGAGCCGTAGCCTTTGCCTAAGCCTAGGGGAGCCCTAGCTAAAACCTAGGGGTGCCCCAGCCTAAGCCTAGGGGTGCCCTAGCCTAAGCCAAGGGGTGCCCTAGCGTTAGGCTAGGTGACCCCTAACCTTTTCCAAAGCCTAGGGGTACCCTAGTCTACGCCTAGGGGTGCCCTAGCCTAAGCCTAGGTGTGAACTAGCCTTAGGCCAGGGGAGCCCTAGCCTTAGCCTAAGCCTACGGGTGCCCTAGCTTAAGCCTAAGGGTACCCCAGCCTAAGCCTAGGGGTGCCCTAACCTAAGCCTAGGGGTGCCCTAGCCTTAGGCTAGGGGTTCCCTAGCCTAAGCCTAGGGGTGCCCTAGCCTAAGCCTAGGTGTGCCCTAGCCTTAGACTAGGGGAGCCCTAGCCTTAGCCTAAGACTATGGGTGCCCTAGCCTAAGCCTAGGGTTGCCCTAGCCTAAGCCTAGGGCTGCCCTAGCCTGAGCCTAGGGGTAACCTAGCCTGAGCCTACGGGTGCCCTAACCTGAGTCTAGGGGTGCCTTAGAATGAGGCTAGGGAAGCCGTAGCCTTAGCCTAAGCCTAGGGGTGCCCTAGCCTATGCCTAGGAGTGCCCTAGCCTTAACCTAGTGGTGCCTTAGCATAAGCCTAGGGGTTCCCTAGCTTAAGCCTAGTGGTGCCTTAGCGTAAGCCTAGGGGTGACCTAGCCTTAGCCTAAGCTTAGGGGTGCCTAGCCTAAGCCTAGGGGTGCCCTAGCGTAAGCCTAGGGGTGCCCTAGCCTAAGCCTAGTGGTGCCTTAGCCTAAGCCTAGGAGTCCCCTAGCCTTAGCCTAAGCCTAGGGCTGCCCTAGCCTAAGCATATGGGTGCCCTAGCCTAAGCCTAGAGGTGCCCGAGCCTTAGGCTAGGGGAGCACTAGTCTTAGCCTAATCCTAGGGGTGCCTGAGCCTAAGCCTAGGGGTGCCCTAGCCTAAGCCTGGGGGTGCCCTAGCCTGATCCTCGGGGTGCCGTAGCCTTAGGCTAGGGGAGCCCTAGCCTTAGTCTAGCCTAGGATTGCCCTAACCTAAGCCTAGGGGTGCCATAGCCTGAGCCTAGGGGTGCCCTAGCCTAAGCCTAGGGGTGCCCTAGCCTAAGCTTAGGGGTGCCCTAGCCTAAGCCTAGGGATGCCCTGGCCTAAGCCTAGGGGTGCCCTGGCCTAAGCCTAGGGGTGCCCTAGCCTGAGTCTACGGGTGCCCTAGCCTGAGGATAGGGGAGCCCTAGCGTTAGTCTAGCCTAGGATTGCCCTTGCCTAAGCCTGGGGGTGTCATAGCCTGAGTCTAGGGGTGCCCTAACCTAAGCCTAGGGGTGCCCTAGCCTAAGCCTAAGGGTGCCCTAGCCTAAGCCTAGGGGTGCCCTAGCCTAAACCTAGGGGTGCCCTAGCCTTAGGCTACGGGAGCCCTAGCCTTTTCCTAAGCCTAGGGGTTCCCCAGCGTAATCCTAGGGGTGCCATAGACTTAGGCTAGGGCAGCCCTAGCCTTAGCCTAAGCCTAGGGGCGCCCTAGCCTAAACCTAGGGGTGCCCTAGCCTAAGCCTAGGGGTGCCCTAGCCTAAGCCTAGGGGTGCCCTAGCCTTAGGCCAGGGGAGCCCTAGCCTTAGCCTAAGCCTTGGGGCACCCTAGCCTAACCTTAGGGGTGCCCTAGCCTAAGCTTATGGGTGCCCTAGCCTTTGGCTAGGGGAGCCCTGGCCTTAGCCTAAGCCTAGGGGTGCCCTATCCTTAGGCTAGGGGAGTCCTCGCCTTAGCCGAAGCATAGGGGTGCATTAGCCTATACCTAGGGGTGCCCTAGCCTAAGCCTTGGGGTGCCCTAGCCCAAGCCTAGGGATGCCCTAGCGTTAGGCTAGAGGAGCCCTAGCCTTAGCCTAAGCCTAGGTGTGCCCTAGCCTAAGCTTAGGGGTGCCCTAGCCTAAGTCTAGGGGTGCCTAGCCTAAGCCTAGGGTTGCCCTAACCTTAGGCTAGGGGAGCCCTAGCCTTAGACTAAGCCTAGTTGTGCCTCAGCCTAAGCCTAGGGGTGCCCTAGCCTACGCCTAGGGGTGCCCTAGCCTAAGATTAGGGGTGACCTAACATAAGCCTAGGGGTTCCATACCTAAGCCTAGGGGTGCCCTAGTCTAAGCCTAGGGGTGCCCTAGCCTAAGCCTAGGGATGTCCTAGCCTTAGGCTAGGGAAGCCCCAGCCTTAGCCTAAGCCTAGTGGTGCACTAGCCTACACCTAGGAGTGCCCTAGCCTAAGCCTAGGGGTGCCCTAGCCTAAGCCTAAGGGTGCCCAAACTTGAGCTTAGGGGTGCCCTAGCCTTAGGCTAGCGGAGCCCTAGCCTTAGCCTAAGCCTAGGGGTGCCCTAGCCTAAGCCTAGCGGTGACCTAGTCAAAGACTAAGGGTGCCCTAGCCTTAGACCAGGGGAGCCCAAGCCGTAGCCTAAGCCTAGGGGTGCCCTAGCCTAAGCCTAGGGGTGCCCTAGCCTAAGCTTAGGGATGTCCTAGCCTTAGGCCAGGGGAGCCCTAGCCTTAGCCTAAGCCTACGGGTGCCCTAGCTTAAGCCTTAGGGTACCCCAGCCTAAGCCTAGGGGTGCCCTAGCCTAAGCCTAGGGGTGGCCTAGCCTTAGACTAGGGGAGCCCTAGCCTTAGCCTAAGACTAGGGGTGCCCTAGCCTAACCCTAGGGTTGCCCTAGCCTAAGCCTAGGGCTGCCCTAGCCTGAGCCTAGGGGTAACCTAGCCTGAGCCTACGGGTGCCCTAGCCTGAGTCTAGGGGTGCCCTAGAATGAGGCTAGGGAAGCCGTAGCCTTAGCCTACGCCTAGGGGTGCCCTAGCCTAAGCCTAGGGGTGCCCTAGCCTAAGCCTAGTGGTGCCTTAGCCTAAGCCTAGGGGTCCCCTAGCCTAAGCCTAGGGGTGCCCTAGCCTAAGCCTAGTGGTGCCTTAGCCTAAGCCTAGGGGTGACCTAGCCTTAGCCTAAGCTTAGGGGTGCCCTAGCCTAAGCCTAGGGGTGCCCTAGCGTAAGCCTAGGGGTGCCCTAGCCTAAGCCTAGGGGTGCCTTAGCCTAAGCCTAGGAGTCCCCTAGCCTTAGCCTAAGCCTAGGGCTGCCCTAGCCTAAGCATATGGGTGCCCTAGCCTAAGCCTAGGGGTGCCCTAGCCTTAGGCTAGGGGAGCACTAGTCTTAGCCTAATCCTAGGGGTGCCCTAACCTAAGCGTAGGGGTGCCCTAGCCTGAGCCTCGGGGTGCCGTAGCCTTAGGCTAGGGGAGCCCTAGCCTTAGTCTAGCCTAGAATTGCCCTAGCCTAAGCCTAGGGGTGCCATAGCCTGAGCCTAGGGGTGCCCTAGCCTAAGCCTAGGGGTGCCCTAGCCTAAGCTTAGGGGTGCCCTAGCCTAAGCCTAGGGATGCCCTGGCCTAAGCCTAGGGGTGCCCTGGCCTAAGCCAAGGGGTGCCCTAGCCTGAGCCTACGGGTGCCCTAACCTGAGGATAGGGGAGCCCTAGCGTTAGTCTAGCCTAGGATTGCCCTTGCCTAAGCCTGGGGTTGTCATAGCCTGAGTCTAGGTGTGCCCTAACCTAAGCCTAGGGATGCCCTAGCCTAAGCCTAAGGGTGCCCTAGCCTAAGCCTAGGGGTGCCCTAGCCTAAACCTAGGGGTGCCCTTGCCTTAGGCTACGGGAGCCCTAGCCTTTTCCTAAGCCTAGGGGTTCCCAAGCGTAATCCTAGGGGTGCCCTAGACTTAGGCTGGGGGAGCCCTAGCATTAGCCTAAGCCTAGGGGCGCCCTAGCCTAAACCTAGGCGTGCCCTAGCCTAAGCCTAGGGGTGCCCTAGCCTAAGCCTAGGGGTGCCCTAGCCTTAGGCCAGGGGAGCCCTAGCCTTAGCCTAAGCCTTGGGGCACCCTAGCCAAAACCTAGGGGTGGCCTAGCCTAAGCTTATGGATGCCCTAGCCTTTGGCTAGGGGAGCCCTAGCCTTAGCCTAAGCCTAGGGGTGCCCTATCCTTAGGCTAGGGGAGTCCTCGCCTTAGCCGAAGCCTAGGGGTGCCCTAGCCTATACCTAGGGGTGCCCTAGCCTAAGCCTAGGGGTGCCCTAGCCCAAGCCTAGGGATGCCCTAGCGTTAGGCTAGAGGAGCCCTAGCCTTAGCCTAAGCCTAGGGGTGCCCTAGCCTAAGCCTAGGGTTGCCCTAGCCTAAGTCTAGGGGTGCCTAGCCTAAGCCTAGGGTTGCCCTAACCTTAGGCTAGGGGAGCCCTAGCCTTAGCCTAAGCCTAGGTGTGCCCCAGCCTAAGCCTAGGGGTGCCCTAGCCTACGTCTATGGGTGCCCTAGCCTAGGCATAGGGGTGCCCTACCATAAGCCTAGGGGTTCCATACCTAAGCCTAGGGGTGCTCTAGCCTAAGCCTAGGGCTGCCCTAGCCAAAGCCTAGGGGTGACCTAGCCTAAGCTTAGAAGTTCCCTATCCTAAGCCTAGGGGTGCCCTAGCCAAAGCCTAGGGGTGCCCTAGCCTAAACCTAGGGGTGCCCTAGCCTTGGGCTATGGGAACCCTAGCCTTAGCCTAAGCCTACGGGTGCCGTAGCTTAAGCCTAGGGGTGCCCTAGCCTAAGCCTAGGGGTGCCCTAGCCTAAGCCTAGGGGTGCCCTAGCCTAAGCCTAGGGGTGCCTTTGCCTAAGCCTAGGGTTGCCTTTGCCTAAGCCTAGGGGTGCCCTACCCTAAGCCTAAGGGTGCCCTAGCCATAGGCTAGGGGAGCCCTTTCCTTAGCCTAAGCCTAGGGGTGCCCTAGCCTAAGCCTAGGGGTGCCCTAGCCTAAGCCTAGGGGTGCCCTAGCTTTAGGCTAGAGGTGCCCTAGCCTTAGGATAGGGGAGCCCTAGCCTTAGCCTAAGACTAGGGGTGCCCTAGCCTAAGCCTAGGGGTGCCCTAACCTAAGCCTAGGGGTGCCCTAGCGTAAGTCTAGGGGTGCCCTAGCCTGAGGCTAGGGGAGCCATAGCCTTAGCCTAAGCCTATGGGTGCCCTAGCCTAAGCCTAGGGGTGCCCTAGCCTGAGACTATGGGTGCCCTAGCGTGAGGCTAGGGGAGCCCTAACGTTAGTCTAGCCTAGGTTTGCCCTAGCCTAAGTCTAGGGGTGCCATAGCCTGAGTCTAGTGGTGCACTAGCCTGAGGCAAGGGGAGCCGCAGCCATAGCCTAAGCCTAGGGGAGCCCTAGCCTAAGCCTAGGGGAGCCCTAGCCTAAGCCTAGGTGTGCCCTAGTCTAAGCCTAGGGGTGCCCTAGCCTTAGGCTAGGGGAGCCCTAACCTGAGCATAGGGGTGCCCTAGCCTGAGCATAGGGGAGCCCTAGACTTAGCCTAAGCCTAGGATTTTCCTAGCCTAAGCTAACGGGTGCCCTAGCCTGAGTCTAGGGGTGCCCTTGCCTGAGGCTAGGGGAGCCGTTGCCTTAGCCTAAGTGTACGGGTGCCCTAGCCTAAGCCTAGAGGTGCCCTAGCCTAAGCCTAGGGGTGCCCTAGCCTTACTCTAGCGGTTCCTTAGCCTAAGCCTAGGGGTGCCCTAGCCTAAGCCTAGGTTAGCCCTAGCCTTAGCCTAAGCCTAGGGGTGGCCTAGCCTAAGCCTAGGGGTGCCCTAGCCTAAGCCTAGGGCTGCTATAGCCTTAGGCTAGGGGAGCCCTAGCCTTAGCCTAAGCTTACGGGTGCCCTAGCCTTAGCCTAGGGGTGCCCTAGCCTAAGCTTAGGGGTACCATAGTTTAGTCTAGGGGTGCACTAGCCTGAGGCTAGGGGAGCCGTAGCCTTAGCCTAAGCCTACAGGAGCCCTAGCTTAAGCCTAGGGGTGCCCTAGCCTAAGCCTAGGGGTGCTCTAGCCTAAGCCTAGAGGTGCCCTAGCCTTAGGCTAGGGGAGCCCTAACATTTTCCTAAGCCAAGGGGTGCCCTAGCCTAAGCCTCAGGGTGCCCTAGCCTCAGCCTTGGCGTGCCTTGGCCTTAGGCTAGGGGAGCCCTAGCCTTAGCCTAAGCCTAGGGGTGCCCTAGCCTAAGCCTAGTGGTGTCCTAGCCTAAGCTTGGGGTGCCCTAGCTTAAGCCTAGGGGTGCCCTAGCCTAAGCCTAGGGGTGCCCTAGTCTAAGCCTAAGGGTGCCCTAGCCTTAGACTAGGGGAGCCCAAGCCTTAGCCTAACGCTAGGGGTGCCCTAGCCTAAGCCTAGGGGTGCCCTAGCCTAAGCTTTCGGGTGCCCTAGCCTAAGCCTAGGAGTGCCCTAGCCTAAGCCAAGGGGTGCCCTAGCCTTAGCCTAATCCTAGGGGTGCCCTAGCCTAAGCCTAGGGGTGCCCTAGCCCAAGCCTATGGGTGCCCTAGCCTTAGACTAAGGGAGCCATAGACTTAGCCCAATCCTAGGGCTGCCCTAGCCTAAGCGTAGGGCTGCCCTAGCCTAAGCCTAGGAGTGCCCTAGCCTAAGCTTAGGGGTGCCGTAGCCTTAGGCTAGGAGAGCCCTAGCCTTAGCCTAAACCTAGGGGTGCCCTAGCGAAAGCATAGGGGTGCCAAAGCCTAAACCTAGGGGTGCCCTAGACTTAGGCTAGGGGAGCCCTAGCCTTAGCCTAAGCCTAGGGGTGCCCTAGCCTAAGCCTAGGGGTGCCCTAGCCTAAGCCTAGGGCTGCCCTAGCCTAAGGCTAGGGGTGCCCTAACCCAAGCCTAGGGCTGCCCTAGCCTAAGCCTAGGAGTGCCCTAGCCTAAGCCTAGGGGTGCCCTAGCCAAAGCCTAGTTATGCCCTAGCCTAAGCCTAGAGGTGCCCTAGCCTTAGGCAAGGGGAGCCCTAACCTTAGCGTAAGCCTAGGGGTGCCTTAGCCTAAGCCTTGGGGTGCCCTAGCCTAAGACTCGGGGTACCCTAGCCTAAGCCTAGGGGTGCCCTAACCTAAGCTTAGAGGTGCCCTAGCCTTAGGCTAGGGTAGCCCTAGCCTTAGCCTAAGCCTAGGGTTGCCCTAGCCTCAGCATAGGGGTGCCCTAGCCTCAGCCTTGGGGTGCCCTAGCCTAAGCCTAGGGGTGCCCTAGCCTCAGCCTAGGGGTGCCCTAGCCTAAGCCTAGGGGTGCCCTAGCCAAAGCCTAGATGTGCCCTAGCCTAAGCCTAGAGGTGCCCTAGCCTTAGGCTAGGGGAGCCCTAACCTTAGCGTAAGCCTAGGGGTGCCTTAGCCTAAGCCTTGGGGTGCCCAAGCCTAGGCCTAGGGGTGCCCTAGCCTAAGCCTACAGTTGCCCTAGCCTAAGCCTAGGATTGCCCTAGCCTTAGGCTAGGGGATCCCTAGCCTTAGCCTAAGTCTGGGGGTGCCCTAGCTTAAGCCTAGGGGTGCTGTAGCCTAAGCCTAGGGGTGCCCTAGCCAAAGCCTAGGGGTGCCCTAGCCTTAGGCTAGGGGAGCCCTAGCCTTAGCCTAAGCCTAGGGGTGCCCTAGCCTAAGCTTAGAAGTTCCCTATCCTAAGCCTAGGGGTGCCCTATCCAAAGCCTAGGGGTGCCCTAGCTTAAGCCTAGGGGTGCCCTAGCCTTAGGCTAGGGGAACCCTAGCCTTAGCCTAAGCCTATGGGTACCCTAGCTTAAGCCTAGGGGTACCCCAGCCTAAGCCTAGGGGTGCCCTAGCCTTAGGCTAGGGGAGCCCTAGCCTTAGCCTATGACTAGGGGTGCCCTAGCCAAAGCCTAGGGGTGCCCTACCCTAGGGTATGGTAGCCCTAGCAATAGAATAAGCCTAGTGGTGCCCTAGCCTCAGCTTACGGGTGCACTAGCCTCAGCCTAGTTGTGCCCAGTCTAAGCCAAGGGGTGCCCTAGCCTAAGCCTAGTGGTACCTCATCATAAGCCTAGGGGTGACCTAGCCTTAGCCTAAGCCTAGGGGTGCCCTAGCCTAAGCCTAGGGGTGCCTTAGCCTAAGCCTTGGGGTGCCCTAGCCTAAGCCTAGGGGTGCCGTAGCCTAAGCCTAGGAGTTCCCTAGCCTTAGCCTAAGCCTAGGGGTGCCCTAGCCTAAGCCTATGGGTGCCCAACCCTAAGCCTAGGGTGCCCTAGCCTTAGGCTAGGGGAGCCCTAGCCTTAGCCTAACCCTCGGGGTGCCCGAGACTAAGCCTAGGGGTGCCCTGGCCTAAGCCTAGGGGTGCGCTGGCCTAAGCCAAGGGGTGCCCTAGCCTAAGCCTAGGGGTGCCCTAGCCTTAGGCTAGGGGATCCCTAGCCTTAACCTAAGCCTAGGGGTGCCCTAGCCTCACCCTAGGTGTGCCCTAGCCTAAGCCTAGGGGTGAGCTAGGCTGACGCTAGGGGAGCCCTAGCATGAGGATAGGGGAGCCCTAGCGTTAGTCTAGCCTAGGATCGCCCTAGCCTAAGCCTACGGGTGCTCTAGCCTTAGGCTAGGGGAGCCCTAGCCTTAGCCTGAACCTAGGGTTGCCATAGCCTAAGCCTAGGGTGCCCTAGCCTGAGCCTAGGGGTGCCCTAGCCTGAGCCTACGGGTACCCTAGCCTGATGATAGGGGAGCCATAGCGTTAGTCTAGCCTAGTATTGCCCTAGCCTAAGCCTAGGGGTGTCATAGCCTGAGTCTAGGGGTGCACTAGCCTGAGGCTAGGGGAGCCGTAGCCTTTGCCTAAGCCTAGGGGAGCCCTAGCTAAAACCTAGGGGTGCCCTAGCCTAAGCCTAGGGGTGCCCTAGCCTAAGCCAAGGGGTGCCCTAGCATTAGGCTAGGTGACCCCTAACCTTTTCGAAAGCCTAGGAGTACCCTAGTCTACGCCTAGGGGTGCCCTAGCCTGAGCCTAGGGTTGCCCTAGCCTAAGCCTAGGTGTGACCTAGCCTTAGGCCATGGGAGCCCTAGCCTTAGCCTAAGCCTACGGGTGCCCTTGCTTAAGCCTAAGGGTACACCAGCCTAAGCCTAGGGGTGCCCTAACCTAAGCCTAGGGGTGCCCTAGCCTTAGGCTAGGGGTTCCCTAGCCTAAGCTTAGGGGTGCCCTAGCCTAAGCCTAGGGGTGCCCTAGCCTTAGACTAGGGGAGCCCTAGCCTTAGCCTAAGACTATGGGTGCCCTAGCCTAAGCCTATGGTTGCCCTAGCCTAAGCCTAGGGCTGCCCTAGCCTGAGCCTAGGGGTAACCTAGCCTGAGCCTACGGGTGCCCTAACCTGAGTCTAGGGGTGCCTTAGAATGAGGCTAGGGAAGCCGTAGCCTTAGCCTAAGCCTATGGGTGCCCTAGCCTATGCCTAGGAGTGCCCTAGCCTTAACCTAGTGGTGCCTTACCATAAGCCTAGGGGTCCCCTAGCCTAAGCCTAGGGGTGCCCTAGCCTAAGCCTAGTGGTGCCTTAGCGTAAGCCTAGGGGTGACCTAGCCTTAGCCTAAACTTAGGGGTGCCCTAGCCTAAGCCTAGGGGTGCCCTAGCGTAAGCCTAGGGGTGCCCTAGCCTAAGCCTAGTGGTGCCTTAGCCTAAGCCTAGGAGTCCCCTAGCCTAAGCCTAGAGGTGCCCTAGCCTTAGGCTAGGGGAACACTAGTCTTAGCCTAATCCTAGGGGTGCCTGAGCCTAAGCCTAGGGGTGCCCTAGCCTAAGCCTAGGGGTCCCCTAGCCTGAGCCTCGGGGTGCCGTAGCCTTAGGCTAGGGGTTCCCTAGCCTTAGTCTAGCCTAGGATTGCCCTAGCCTAAGCCTAGGGGTGCCATAGCCTGAGCCTAGGGGTGCCCTAGCCTATGCCTAGGGGTGGCCTAGCCAAAGCTTAGGGGTGCCCTAGCCTAAGCCTAGGGATGCCCTGGCCTAAGCCTAGGGGTGCCCTGGCCTAAGCCTAGGGGTGCCCTAGCCTGAGCCTACGGGTGCCCTAGCCTGAGGATAGGGGAGCCCTAGCGTTAGTCTAGCCTAGGATTGCCCTTGCCTAAGCCTGGGGGTGTCATAGCCTGAGTCTAGGGGTGCCCTAACCTAAGCCTAGGGGTGCCCTAGCCTAAGCCTAAGGGTGCCCTAGCCTAAGTCTAGGGGTGCCCTAGCCTAAACCTAGGGGTGCCCTAGCCTTAGGCTACGGGAGCCCTAGCCTTTTCCTAAGCCTAGGGGTTCCCCAGCGTAATCCTAGGGGTGCCATAGACTTAGGCTAGGGCAGCCCTAGCCTTAGCCTAAGCCTAGGGGCGCCCTAGCGTAAACCTAGGGGTGCCCTACCCTAAGCCTAGGGGTGCCCTAGCCTTAGGCCAGGGGAGCCCTAGCCTTAGCCTAAGCCTTGGGGCACCCTAGCCTAACCTTAGGGGTGCCCTAGCCTAAGCTTATGGGTGCCCTAGCCTTTGGCTAGGGGAGCCCTGGCCTTAGCCTAAGCCTAGGGGTGCCCTATCCTTAGGCTAGGGGAGTCCTCGCCTTAGCCGAAGCATAGGGGTGCATTAGCCTATACCTAGGGGTGCCCTAGCCTAAGCCTTGGGGTGCCCTAGCCCAAGCCTAGGGATGCCCTAGCGTTAGGCTAGAGGAGCCCTAGCCTTAGCCTAAGCCTAGCTGTGCCCTAGCCTAAGCCTAGGGGTGCCCTAGCCTAAGTCTAGGGGTGCCTAGCCTAAGCCTAGGGTTGCCCTAACCTTAGGCTAGGGGAGCCCTAGCCTTAGCCTAAGCCTAGTTGTGCCTCAGCCTAAGCCTAGGGGTGCCCTAGCCTACGTCTAGGGGTGCCCTAGCCTAAGCATAGGGGTGACCTAACATAAGCCTAGGGGTTCCATACCTAAGCCTAGGGGTGCCCTAGCCTAAGCCTAGGGGTGCCCTAGCCTAAGCCTAGGGATGTCCTAGCCTTAGGCTAGGGAAGCCCTAGCCTTAGCCTAAGCCTAGGGGTGCACTAGCCTACACCTAGGAGTGCCCTAGCCTAAGCCTAGGGGTGCCCTAGCCTAAGCCTAAGGGTGCCCAAACTTGAGCTTAGGGGTGCCCTAGCCTTAGGCTAGCGGAGCCCTAGCCTTAGCCTAAGCCTAGGGGTGCCCAACCTAAGCCTAGGGGTGACCTAGTCAAAGACTAAGGGTGCCCTAGCCTTAGACCAGGGGAGCCCAAGCCGTAGCCTAAGCCTAGGGGTGCCCTAGCCTAAGCCTAGGGGTGCCCTAGCCTAAGCCTAGGGATGTCCTAGCCTTAGGCCAGGGGAGCCCTAGCCTTAGCCTAAGCCTACGGGTGCCCTAGCTTAAGCCTAAGGGTACCCCAGCCTAAGCCTAGGGGTGCCCTAGCCTAAGCCTAGGGGTGCCCTAGCCTTAGACAAGGGGAGCCCTAGCCTTAGGCTAAGACTAGGGGTGCCCTAGCCTAAGCCTAGGGTTGCCCTAGCCTAAGCCTAGGGCTGCCCTAGCCTGAGCCTAGGGGTAACCTAGCCTGAGCCTACGGGTGCCCTAGCCTGAGTCTAGGGGTGCCCTAGAATGAGGCTAGGGAAGCCGTAGACTTAGCCTAAGCCTAGGGGTGCCCTAGCCTAAGCCTAGGGGTGCCCTAGCCTAAGCCTAGTGGTGCCTTAGCCTAAGCCTAGGGGTCCCCTAGCCTAAGCCTAGGGGTGCCCTAGCCTAAGCCTAGTGGTGCCTTAGCCTAAGCCTAGGGGTTACCTAGCCTTAGCCTAAGCTTAGGGGTGCCCTAGCCTAAGCCTAGGGGTGCCCTAGCGTAAGCCTAGGGGTGCGTTAGCCTAAGCCTAAGAGTCCCCTAGCCTTAGCCTAAGCCTAGGGCTGCCCTAGCCTAAGCATATGGGTGCCCTAGCCTAAGCCTAGGGGTGCCCTAGCCTTAGGCTAGGGGAGCACTAGTCTTAGCCTAATCCTAGGGGTGCCCTAACGTAAGCCTAGGGGTGCCCTAGCCTGAGCCTCGGGGTGCCGTAGCCTTAGGCTAGGGGAGCCCTAGCCTTAGTCTAGCCTAGAATTGCCCTAGCCTAAGCCTAGGGGTACCCCAGCCTAAGCCTAGGGGTGCCCTAGCCTTAGGCTAGGGGAGCCCTAGCCTTAGCCTATGCCTAGGGGTGCCCTAGCCTAAGCCTAGGGGTGCCCTACCCTAGGGTATGGTAGCCCTAGCCATAGAATAAGCCTAGTGGTGCCCTAGCCTCAGCTTACGGGTGCACTAGCCTCAGCCTAGTTGTGCCCAGTCTAAGCCAAGGGGTGCCCTAGCCTAAGCCTAGTGGTACCTCATCATAAGCCTAGGGGTGACCTAGCCTTAGCCTAAGCCTAGGGGTGCCCTAGCCTAAGCCTAGGGGTGCCTTAGCCTAAGCCTTGGGGTGCCCTAGCCTAAGCCTAGGGGTGCCGTAGCCTAAGCCTAGGAGTCCCCTAGCCTTAGCCTAAGCCTAGGGGTGCCCAAGCCTAAGCCTATGGGTGCCCAACCCTAAGCCTAGGGTGCCCTAGCCTTAGGCTAGGGGAGCCCTAGCCTTAGCCTAACCCTCGGGGTGCCCGAGCCTAAGCCTAGGGGTGCCCTGGCCTAAGCCTAGGGGTGCGCTGGCCTAAGCCAAGGGGTGCCCTAGCCTAAGCCTAGGGGTGCCCTAGCCTTAGGCTAGGGGATCCCTAGCCTTAACCTAAGCCTAGGGGTGCCCTAGCCTCACCCTAGGTGTGCCCTAGCCTAAGCCTAGGGGTGAGCTAGGCTGACGCTAGGGGAGCCCTAGCATGAGGATAGGGGAGCCCTAGCGTTAGTCTAGCCTAGGATCGCCCTAGCCTAAGCCTACGGGTGCTCTAGCCTTAGGCTAGGGGAGCCCTAGCCTTAGCCTGAACCTAGGGTTGCCATAGCCTAAGCCTAGGGTGCCCTAGCCTGAGCCTAGGGGTGCCCTAGCCTGAGCCTACGGGTACCCTAGCCTGATGATAGGGGAGCCATAGCGTTAGTCTAGCCTAGTATTGACCTAGCCTAAGCCTAGGGGTGTCATAGCCTGAGTCTAGGGGTGCACTAGCCTGAGGCTAGGGGAGCCGTAGCCTTTGCCTAAGCCTAGGGGAGCCCTAGCTAAAACCTAGGGGTGCCCTAGCCTAAGCCTAGGGGTGCCCTAGCCTAAGCCAAGGGGTGCCCTAGCATTAGGCTAGGTGACCCCTAACCTTTTCGAAAGCCTAGGAGTACCCTAGTCTACGCCTAGGGGTGCCCTAGCCTGAGCCTAGGGTTGCCCTAGCCTAAGCCTAGGTGTGACCTAGCCTTAGGCCATGGGAGCCCTAGCCTTAGCCTAAGCCTACGGGTGCCCTAGCTTAAGCCTAAGGGTACACCAGCCTAAGCCTAGGGGTGCCCTAACCTAAGCCTAGGGGTGCCCTAGCCTTAGGTTAGGGGTTCCCTAGCCTAAGCTTAGGGGTGCCCTAGCCTAAGCCTAGGGGTGCCCTAGCCTTAGACTAGGGGAGCCCTAGCCTTAGCCTAAGACTATGGGTGCCCTAGCCTAAGCCTAGGGTTGCCCTAGCCTGAGCCTAGGGGTAACCTAGCCTGAGCCTACGGGTGCCCTAACCTGAGTCTAGGGGTGCCTTAGAATGAGGCTAGGGAAGCCGTAGCCTTAGCCTAAGCCTATGGGTGCCCTAGCCTATGCCTAGGAGTGCCCTAGCCTTAACCTAGTGGTGCCTTACCATAAGCCTAGGGGTCCCCTAGCCTAAGCCTAGGGGTGCCCTAGCCTAAGCCTAGTGGTGCCTTAGCGTAAGCCTAGGGGTGACCTAGCCTTAGCCTAAACTTAGGGGTGCCCTAGCCTAAGCCTAGGGGTGCCCTAGCGTAAGCATAGGGGTGCCCTAGCCTAAGCCTAGTGGTGCCTTAGCCTAAGCCTAGGAGTCCCCTAGCCTAAGCCTAGAGGTGCCCTAGCCTTAGGCTAGGGGAACACTAGTCTTAGCTTAATCCTAGGGGTGCCTGAGCCTAAGCCTAGGGGTGCCCTAGCCTAAGCCTAGGGGTCCCCTAGCCTGAGCCTCGGGGTGCCGTAGCCTTAGGCTAGGGGTTCCCTAGCCTTAGTCTAGCCTAGGATTGCCCTAGCCTAAGCCTAGGGGTGCCATAGCCTGAGCCTAGGGGTGCCCTAGCCTATGCCTAGGGGTGCCCTAGACAAAGCTTAGGGGTGCCCTAGCCTAAGCCTAGGGATGCCCTGGCCTAAGCCTAGGGGTGCCCTGGCCTAAGCCTAGGGGTGCCCTAGCCTGAGCCTACGGGTGCCCTAGCCTGAGGATAGGGGAGCCCTAGCGTTAGTCTAGCCTAGGATTGCCATTGCCTAAGCCTGGGGGTGTCATAGCCTGAGTCTAGGGGTGCCCTAACCTAAGCCTAGGGGTGCCCTAGCCTAAGCCTAAGGGTGCCCTAGCCTAAGCCTAGGGGTGCCCTAGCCTAAACCTAGGGGTGCCCTAGCCTTAGGCTACGGGAGCCCTAGCCTTTTCCTAAGCCTAGGGGTTCCCCAGCGTAATCCTAGGGGTGCCATAGACTTAGGCTAGGGCAGCCCTAGCCTTAGCCTAAGCCTAGGGGCGCCCTAGCGTAAACCTAGGGGTGCCCTACCCTAAGCCTAGGGGTGCCCAAGCCTTAGGCCAGGGGAGCCCTAGCCTTAGCCTAAGCCTTGGGGCACCCTAGCCTAACCTTAGGGGTGCCCTAGCCTAAGCTTATGGGTGCCCTAGCCTTTGGCTAGGGGAGCCCTGGCCTTAGCCTAAGCCTAGGGGTGCCCTATCCTTAGGCTAGGGGAGTCCTCGCCTTAGCCGAAGCATAGGGGTGCATTAGCCTATACCTAGGGGTGCCCTAGCCTAAGCCTTGGGGTGCCCTAGCCCAAGCCTAGGGATGCCCTAGCGTTAGGCTAGAGGAGCCCTAGCCTTAGCCTAAGCCTAGGTGTGCCCTAGCCTAAGCCTAGGGGTGCCCTAGCCTAAGTCTAGGGGTGCCTAGCCTAAGCCTAGGGTTGCCCTAACCTTAGGCTAGGGGAGCCCTAGCCTTAGCCTAAGCCTAGTTGTGCCTCAGCCTAAGCCTAGGGGTGCCCTAGCCTACGTCTAGGGGTGCCCTAGCCTAAGCATAGGGGTGACCTAACATAAGCCTAGGGGTTCCATACCTAAGCCTAGGGGTGCCCTAGCCTAAGCCTAGGGGTGCCCTAGCCTAAGCCTAGGGATGTCCTAGCCTTAGGCTAGGGAAGCCCTAGCCTTAGCCTAAGCCTAGGGGTGCACTAGCCTACACCTAGGAGTGCCCTAGCCTAAGCCTAGGGGTGCCCTAGCCTAAGCCTAAGGGTGCCCAAACTTGAGCTTAGGGGTGCCCTAGCCTTAGGCTAGCGGAGCCCTAGCCTTAGCCTAAGCCTAGGGGTGCCCAACCTAAGCCTAGGGGTGACCTAGTCAAAGACTAAGGGTGCCCTAGCCTTAGACCAGGGGAGCCCAAGCCGTAGCCTAAGCCTAGGGGTGCCCTAGCCTAAGCCTAGGGGTGCCCTAGCCTAAGCCTAGGGATGTCCTAGCCTTAGGCCAGGGGAGCCCTAGCCTGAGCCTAAGCCTACGGGTGCCCTAGCTTAAGCCTAAGGGTACCCCAGCCTAAGCCTAGGGGTGCCCTAGCCTAAGCCTAGGGGTGCCCTAGCCTTAGACAAGGGGAGCCCTAGCCTTAGGCTAAGACTAGGGGTGCCCTAGCCTAAGCCTAGGGTTGCCCTAGCCTAAGCCTAGGGCTGCCCTAGCCTGAGCCTAGGGGTAACCTAGCCTGAGCCTACGGGTGCCCTAGCCTGAGTCTAGGGGTGCCCTAGAATGAGGCTAGGGAAGCCGTAGACTTAGCCTAAGCCTAGGGGTGCCCTAGCCTAAGCCTAGGGGTGCCCTAGCCTAAGCCTAGTGGTGCCTTAGCCTAAGCCTAGGGGTCCCCTAGCCTAAGCCTAGGGGTGCCCTAGCCTAAGCCTAGTGGTGCCTTAGCCTAAGCCTAGGGGTTACCTAGCCTTAGCCTAAGCTTAGGGGTGCCCTAGCCTAAGCCTAGGGGTGCCCTAGCGTAAGCCTAGGGGTGCGTTAGCCTAAGCCTAAGAGTCCCCTAGCCTTAGCCTAAGCCTAGGGCTGCCCTAGCCTTAGGCTAGGGGAGCACTAGTCTTAGCCTAATCCTAGGGGTGCCCTAACCTAAGCCTAGGGGTGCCCTAGCCTGAGCCTCGGGGTGCCGTAGCCTTAGGCTAGGGGAGCCCTAGCCTTAGTCTAGCCTAGAATTGCCCTAGCCTAAGCCTAGGGGTACCCCAGCCTAAGCCTAGGGGTGCCCTAGCCTTAGGCTAGGGGAGCCCTAGCCTTAGCCTATGCCTAGGGGTGCCCTAGCCTAAGCCTAGGGGTGCCCTACCCTAGGGTATGGTAGCCCTAGCCATAGAATAAGCCTAGTGGTGCCCTAGCCTCAGCTTACGGGTGCACTAGCCTCAGCCTAGTTGTGCCCAGTCTAAGCCAAGGGGTGCCCTAGCCTAAGCCTAGTGGTACCTCATCATAAGCCTAGGGGTGACCTAGCCTTAGCCTAAGCCTAGGGGTGCCCTAGCCTAAGCCTAGGGGTGCCTTAGCCTAAGCCTTGGGGTGCCCTAGCCTAAGCCTAGGGGTGCCGTAGCCTAAGCCTAGGAGTCCCCTAGCCTTAGCCTAAGCCTAGGGGTGCCCAAGCCTAAGCCTATGGGTGCCCAACCCTAAGCCTAGGGTGCCCTAGCCTTAGGCTAGGGGAGCCCTAGCCTTAGCCTAACCCTCGGGGTGCCCGAGCCTAAGCCTAGGGGTGCCCTGGCCTAAGCCTAGGGGTGCGCTGGCCTAAGCCAAGGGGTGCCCTAGCCTAAGCCTAGGGGTGCCCTAGCCTTAGGCTAGGGGATCCCTAGCCTTAACCTAAGCCTAGGGGTGCCCTAGCCTCACCCTAGGTGTGCCCTAGCCTAAGCCTAGGGGTGAGCTAGGCTGAGGCTAGGGGAGCCCTAGCATGAGGATAGGGGAGCCCTAGCGTTAGTCTAGCCTAGGATTGCCCTAGCCTAAGCCTACGGGTGCTCTAGCCTTAGGCTAGGGGAGCTCTAGCCTTAGCCTGAACCTAGGGTTGCCATAGCCTAAGCCTAGGGTGCCCTAGCCTGAGCCTAGGGGTGCCCTAGCCTGAGCCTACGGGTACCCTAGCCTGATGATAGGGGAGCCATAGCGTTAGTCTAGCCTAGTATTGCCCTAGCCTAAGCCTAGGGGTGTCATAGCCTGAGTCTAGGGGTGCACTAGCCTGAGGCTAGGGGAGCCGTAGCCTTTGCCTAAGCCTAGGGGAGCCCTAGCTAAAACCTAGGGGTGCCCCAGCCTAAGCCTAGGGGTGCCCTAGCCTAAGCCAAGGGGTGCCCTAGCGTTAGGCTAGGTGACCCCTAACCTTTTCCAAAGCCTAGGGGTACCCTAGTCTACGCCTAGGGGTGCCCTAGCCTAAGCCTAGGTGTGAACTAGCCTTAGGCCAGGGGAG